>NC_056725.1:634960497-635207997 GCF_019279795.1 Protopterus annectens
TTAGTAGTTACTATGTTTGTCTTCATAACCTTTATAACAATACATAATAGTGTAGTGTATGTCATAATAGCTTGTTATTAACTGCAGTTACCTTTTTGTTTTGTTTTTTTCTCTGCTGTCCTCGCATTTTGTGTTGTTCATAGAATTGTGTTGTTTCTTACAAGGTATGCTGCTCCACCCCTGCATTCTCTATCTCAGTTACTTGGAAATCAGAGTGTTTTAAAACTTCAGACCTAATATTTACCTCCTTTTCATTTTACTTCCAGTCCCCTCAACAAAAGTTACATCCTGTGTCTTGGCCAACCTCCAATAAACCCAAGGCTGTCTCATTGCCCTGCACTGTGAGACCTTGCATCGGTGGAACACTAAAGTGCTTTCAGCTACACTAGTGTATGTTAGAGTTGTATTTAATCTGTCCTCCAAACTGAAGACTGTTTCCCCTTTCACTGTACCGTGCACACTACTGCCCCCCCCCCCATTTCTCTCTTCCTATAGTACTCCTAGGTCAATTACTTAAAACTACTTTCTCTTGGAAAAAGTTTACCTATGTACCTGCAGCCCATACTTCTTTTGTTTTCCCCTGCAGAAGTGGTGGTCCTTTTCATCACTCTGTACAAGATTAGTAGTATAACATTTGTAGTTATTAGATAAATACTGCACCACACTGACCTGCAATTAACTTAGCTTGGTTTTCCTGTTTTCTTTTTAGCAGCTGGCTTAGTCCAGTTTTTCTGACTCTCAACCTTGCATTACTTTGTGTCTATTCCTTCCCCCACCTTGAACCTGCACACCTTCCCTCCCACTCCTGCTTAATTACAGAGGTATCAAAAAGCCTGATGTAGAAAGGCACCATCTTTTGACTTAGCTTTTCTGCCTTGCTTCATATGAATCCCCAGTAGTCTGCTTGCATGCAAGTAGCCCACTGCCCTCTAGGTGGCTGCATACTATCAGTGCATCCAAGTGCCCCACCTGCCCACTAGGTGGCTCCATACTATTAGCTTTAGGGTCTCTAAATCCCTTTACCCCTTCTTCATCGAATCCCCCAACACAGTTCTTAGCCATCTCTTTGTTATTGTTCTCTCTCACACTGTGGTCCCAGTATAACCATAGAACTATTTCCTTATATCACTCTGCTATAATCCCACTTCTTTTTTAAGCCTCTTACCTTCTTATATATCACAACACACTTACATTCAGACTTCAGCACTCCACTGATTGTTCTCCTCAATCCTCTTCTTCTTTTGGCTCTACCCGCTCTGTTCGCCCTGTAGGCTCACTCCGCTCCCTTACCCTGCCCCCAATTTCCACCTGCCCCCAGGTGTTCTACACTTATTATCACCTTGCCACTCCCTTTCATCTGATACCACTCACACTCATCAGAATCAATCAGCATTAACCAATCACTCACAGGATCCAGCCCTATTACTCCAACTCTTTCCGGTCTCTCACTATATGCTAATTATAAACACCCCAACTCTATTTTAAACAAGCATTACTCAAATACCCCTACAATGCCTCCACATACTTTTAATAAATATTCAAACTCTAATCCCATTTGCTGCCTAATACCCCCACTTATAATTCTCTATCTTCTCACAGCCTATGAATACCAACCCCTCCCTGGCACCCACTACCCTAGAACCAAAACCAGTGCTACTAATCAGCCACATAATTCTAACCAAGCACTACTCCACCTCTCATCAAACTCTTTTAATGCAAAAAACTCACCATTCCATTTGTGCTTCATATATTAATCCTAGAACTAAATACTACCACAAACTCTTATTAAAACTCCAGAAACTTGCTATTAGATTACTACCTAACCTCATAGTGGATGGTGGCATCCACCCTAACCCAGGCCCAACCCCACCTGTTGCTATCAGCCCCACATATAATATCCATACTAGCCTACAAAACTCAAATAATGCCCCCAACTCACTCCTAGTGTGTCACCTAAACATTAGAAGTATAAACAAGAAAATTCACTACTTACATGCCCTCCTAGATGTCCACTCTCCTGATATACTATGCCTTACCGAGACCTGGCTCAAGCCTACTACTACTGATAATGAGATTATACCCCCAGGGTACAATATATTAAGACTTGATCGCATCTCTAAGAAAGGAGGGGGGGTAGCCATCTTGTATAAATCTACTCTGGAAGTATCCAAAACTAGTACCCCAAATGCCTTGTTTACTAACAATGCAGAAATACTCATCACAAAGGTCCAGCTCAACAAACGCAAATCTACAAACATTGCATGTATCTATATTCCCCCAGGTGACAACACAAATACCTTGGAGGGTATCCTCCAATGGCTCTCCACTAACTGCCCCCAGGAAACTATTATTCTTGGGGATATTAATATCGACTGGTATACTTGCTCTTCTGACTTCCCCTCCACCCATATAAATGTGCATGGCTTCTCCCAGATGAAATCTTAACCAGAATCAATAAGCCTAACAAAAAGGAAAGTATCCTAGACTGGATATTAATAAACAACCTACCCTGGATATATAAAACAGGCATCCTACATGAGGACTTTAGTGATCACTTCCTGACCTATATAATTAGGAAAAGAAATGACAGCCCTCAACAATCTTCCTTTAAAACCATTAGAAGTTGTAAGAACTTTATTCAGACTAAATTTCAGAATGAACTTAACACATATGACTGGTCCAACCTATGGCTACTCCCACTAGATGAAGCAATGCGACTGGTCCATCCTATGGCTACTCCCACTAGATGAAGCATCTCATACTTTAACTCTACATTTCTTGCTATCCTGGATAACCATGCTCCCCCCACACACTATCAGAAACAATAACAAAGTAGCACCATGGCTGTCCAATGATACAAGACAAAAAATTATTACCAGAAATAAGCATGGACCTCCTGGAGAACCACTAAGTCCCCAAAGGACCACCTTATATATAAACAGCTGAGAAATTATACAAAGAAGTCTATTATGCTAGACAAAAATAATTATTACTGTAATCTGCAACAAAAGCACCAAAATCAACCAAAAAAATTCTGGTCAGACATAAACAAACTTCTCCACCCAGGCCAATCAACTACCTCTACCCCCTTAACTACCCTTCAACAACCTCCTAAAATTGTTGCTAATGCCTTTAACACTTTCTTTACAGAAACTGTACAATCCCTTGTCAGTAAGCTATCTCCCTATACCCCAAGTACCACCAACCCCACACCTGATAATAAGATCCCCTTTAAGCTTGATCCAGTACCAACATCTTTTATTAATTCTCTACTTAAAAAACTGTAACCAACCACCCTTTCAGCAGACCTACTACCTGCAGAATATCTCCAAAAAGCCTCTAATTAAATAACATACCCCATATCAATTTTAATCAATAGAATTATCCACGAAGCCTATATCCCCCACATCTGGAAAATCTCCCACATTGTTCCTCTTCATAAAGGGGGAGATTCCACTGAACTTTCAAATTATAGGCCTATAGCCATTCTGTCTCCCTTGGCTAAAATAATGGAAAAATGTATCCACAAGCAATGTCTTGCCTATCTGAATCAAAACACTCTCCTAGCCCCCTTTCCCAGCACGGATTTAGACCTTGCCATAGTACAACCTCAGCCCTTCTCTCCTTCTCCCATACAATAAATCTAAACCGTAATGACAACAAGCTCTCCTCAGCCCTCTTCCTTGACCTATCCAAGGCATTTGATATGGTAAATCACCAGCTACTCTTAAACACTTTAAAATCACTCTCCATAGATAACCTAGCAATTACCTGGTTTCATTCTTACCTATGTGACCGACAACAAGCTGTACTATGGAAGAATAACCTATCGTCCCTTTTACCAGTCACCCTTGGAGTCCCACAGGGATCTATATTAGGTCCCTCCTATTCTCCATATTCATTAATGACCTGTACAAAGTCATTCCTGAAGAAACTTGTATTCAGTATGCAGATGACTCAACCCCAATCTGCTCTGCCACCTCCCCCACAGATTTACAATCCTTGTCCCAAATCACTTTCAACAAAGTAGAGAACTGGCTCACTGGTCACCAACTACTATTAAACCCAAATAAAACCAAACTATTACTCTTCTCCCCCACTTGCAAGGTCCCCTCACCACCTCTCACCATAATATCTAACAATGATACCATAATTTCCCCAGAACCTAGTACTAAACTACTGGGAGTGATCATCGACAACAACCTCAAGTTTGATGCTCACATAGATAAAACTATTAAAATAGTTAATAAAAAATTAGGTTCTTTGTACAGGATTAAACCATTCCTAACCCCATCTGCTAGAACTGTTATTGCCCATACACATCTCCTATCGACCCTTCTTTATGCCTCACCCATCTTCGTAAACCTAAGCAAATTAAACCTCAATAAATTAACTAGGTGCTACAATAACATTGCCAGATTTGCCACAAGATCAGCTTATAGAACCCATCACTGCCTTAACCTCCAGTCATTAGACTGGCTTGAACTATCCTATCAACTGCAATATAACCATCTAATACTTGTTCACAAAATCCTCTACCAACCAGACAGTACACCCATACTGAAAAATATTATTACCCCCTACAGTAACCTAAAATCCCTTCGCTCTTCCAAAAAATTGCTAGTGCAAACTGTTAAAACCAACAATTCAGCTGATGAATCACTATTCTCCAACTCTGCTGGTAAAAACTGGAACCTACTTCCTATTGAACTCACCACTGACCCCTCCTTATCCCAATTCAAAAAATCCCTTAAGAAATACCTAAAAATGCAGTGGCTTTGTCCCTGTACAAACCCTGACTAACTCCCACTCAAACATAATTCATAAATGAGAACCTCATTACAGGAATAAAACTCTGACTCTCTAACTGTTAATCACCCACCTGCTGGAAAGATTTAAAGTTAACACTACACCATGTATGATAACCACCTTTAATATATGTTTTCTTTTTTCAGATGAAATCTTTAACTATTTCTTTCTCAGCTACTTGCTTCCAACCTTTTTAGTGTGTATGTGAGAAAAACATGTACCTGTGTGTACATATCGTTA
Organism: Protopterus annectens; assembly: GCF_019279795.1. NCBI lineage: Eukaryota > Metazoa > Chordata > Ceratodontiformes > Protopteridae > Protopterus > Protopterus annectens. The sequence goes on from NC_056725.1 coordinate 634,965,547, forward strand.
AACAAATCTCAGTTTTGTGATAACTCACTGTAATAATTTCGCTGCATTTACACTTGTTTTTGTACATTTGGAGCTTTTCTCCCCGGGCTTCCGCTGAAAATGGACCTGTATCCAGTTGGACTTTCCCGGTTAACAAATGTAAAATAAATAAATAAATAAATGTCCACTTGTGGTCCACTGCATAGTTCAAATGTCTTCAAGAATTCAAATTCCACGTGTGTGGAAGACAAAAACCTAAACAATTAGTTGCATAAATGCAGATGACTGTTTCATCTATTGCATCTGTGTACAACCAAACGCAACGGGTGTTCTTAAAAAAAGAAAAAAAAAAAAAGTTTTTTTTTAATTTAAAAGAAAATTAATCTCCTGGTATTTTTTTCTGGGCAATATGTTGTCCTTTCCATTTTCTGGACAGTGTCCCTTAATTCTGGACAGTCCAGGAAAATTCTGGGCAGTTGGCAACCCTGTGTATGACAGTTATATAATACACATTTTCACTATGCAGTCCCTACTGTACCAGACCGATATGTGATTGGTGTTGCTGCTACAACTGTCTTCCATTGACATGTCCTCATCTGCTGTACATTAGGTTGTTTCACCTGTCTACTTTCCCTGTGTTCCCTATTCAATACACACACTTCTCCTGAGTGTTTATTTCACATGGCAGTCCATGTACCGGCACAGATGATTTATACAACTTCAGTACAGAATGCTAGGAATGGGATTTCACAATACTCTGCACTGTAGATACACTGTCCTGTACTGTGTTTGGACCATATACTTAACATGCATACCTCTCAACTGTCCAGATTTTCACAGAATTTCCAGATGTGTTCCTTATCAAAGTTGTGGCTTTCTACCATATCACTTGGATGAGCTCTGGACTGATGTGCTTCAATAATTATTTATTTTTTATTTTTTATTTTATTTAAGTTTGATGACCGTAGAAGTCCACTGAGCCAAGAAGAGCCTGTTTTCAGTGGAGGCCCAAGGAGAAAAGCTCCACAATAATTGCAAGTTACATTTCACGTGTTACGAAAGGACATAGGTCATACAGCTAATTAAACACATACAGATAATTTCCATGACATTTGCAATTGACTTGTCACAATGTCACAAAAATGAAAAGACATTGGGCCAGATTCAGGAAGCCTCCGTGTAAGAGTTATAACTCTTACACGGAGGCTGCAGTTAAACGATGTGATGTCAGCATGTCATGCATATGCATGAGGTGCATGAGGCATGCTGAATCACACTGTAACTCTTACACGGTCCGTGTAAGACAGAAGGGGCGTGTCCATTGGCTAAGCCCTGCAAGCAGACATGCCCCCAGAAGTCTATAATGGCTGAAAGTAAACAGCCACGAGAAAGGCCATGGAAATGTGAATAAACACACTACACAACACATGCCCCCACAGACCAGCAATGTAAAGAGTGAACAGATGTTATAAAATGAAAATAAAGTGTTTTATTTTTTTTAAACCCCGTAAATGTTTGCTACTGTGTGCGCTCATGTGCGCGGGTGTGCTACTAGCGCAACTGCAGTTAGCAATCAGTGGAAAAGGATATAAGAACTAAATATGCAAAGTAAGCCAAGAAGTAATAGCATAGCGGTAGAGTTGTCGGCTTGAGAGCAGGCAGGCAAGGTTTGAGCCCACACAACAACTTTTTTTTTTGTAAATAAGCACTAAAAAGGCCCCTGACAGTATTGTACAAATGTAAAAGTATTTCCTTTTGTAAAATGGAATGAAATGGAGCATATATTTCCAAGTAATACAATAATAAAAATCTTTAGAAATGTACTGATAGCTAAACTGCAGTGAGACAGAGTGCCCGTAGCTAAGTAGTGTTTCACAAACTGCAAACTGCTTGCCCATAGCTAAGGACTGGTTTAACAGGCTCAAACTGTGTGCAACTAGCTGTGCTTAGTTTAACATGTGTGTTACTAGCCAATTAAGGTGTAACCCAGCGCACACCGTTTGCGCGACGCGCCCACAAGCTAACCAGCGGTGCGCATGCGTGAGCTCCGCGCAAATGAGCGCAGACCTGGTTTTAAGTGCTTAAAAGTGCCTTTGGCACATTTGATTGACAGGTCCTGTACTCATTTCGAAAGAAAAATAAATTCCCACTGTCAGTCTCGAACCCAGGACCCTGGTAACACTAGTCTGTATGACCTACCACTAAGCCATGACTCTCATACAAGAACATAGTGCTAAAATAAATATAACATGTAATAGTAGGAATCAATATAAAGGTAATATAGGATGTGTACTACCCAAAGCATGTCAGGTAGATTTTAATGCCTGAATTACTGGATTCCCACACTAGTTTAGTGTTCACGGAAACAGCCCTGCTAATTGTTAGCTTGTACATAATAATGTGAGGTAATGTTCATATATGAAAGTATTATATGTACACACACACACACACACACATATATATATATATATATATATATATATATATATATATATATATATATATATAAATATATTAATACATGTGAAATATAGTGGTAGGTGTCAGTATTCACACACACTCACTACAGGAAACAGTGAAAATAAATGCAGCAACCACAATCTACAACACAGCCTGACTCCTGTGAGACTTAATAACCCTTTTAACTGCGTAAAGGTGCCTTCAGCACTTTGATTGACAGGTCCTATACTCAGTTTGAAAGAAAAAAAATTCCTACTGTCAGTTCCAAACCCAGGACCTTGGTAACACTAGTCTGTATGACCTACCACTAAGCCATAACTCTCATGCAAGCATATAGTGCTGAAATAAATATTACATGTAATAGTAGGAATCAATATAAAGGTAATATAGGATGTGTACTACCCAAAGCATGTCAGGTAGATTTGTAATGCCTGAACGACTGTATTCCCATACTAGTTTAGTGTTAACAGTAACAGCCCTGCTAAATGTTAGCTTGTACATAATAATGTAAGGTAATGTACATATATGAAAGTATGTATATGTACACACATATATATATATATATATATATATATATATATATATATATATATATATATTAATACATATGAAATATAGTGGTAGGTGTCAGTATCCATACACACTCACTACAGGAAACAGTGAAGATAAATGCAGCAACCAGAATCTGCAACACAGCCTGACTCCTGTGAGACCTACTAACCCCTTTAACTGCTTAAAGGTGCCCCCAGCACTCTGATTGATAGGCCCTATACTCAATTTGAAAGCAAAATATAAGCATACTAGTAGGCCCTACCACAAGACCATTGTAACACTAGTCTGTATGACCTACCAGTAAGCCATGACTCTCATACAGGAATATAGTGCTAAATAAGTGGAACATGTAATAGTAGGAATGAAGATAAAGGCAATATAGTATGTGTACTACCCAAAGCATGTCAGGCAGACTTTTACTGTCCCAATTACTGGATTCCCATACTAGTGTAGTGTTAACAGAAACAGCCCTGCAAATTGTTAGCTTGTACCCAATATTGTCAGCTAATGTACATATATGAAAGTATGTATATGTACACATATGTATATATAGCAATACATATGAAATATAGTCGTAGGCGTCAGTATGCATACACACTCACTACAGGGAACAGGTGAGAGAAATGCAGCAACCTGAATTCACAACACAGCATGAAGCATGAGAGATGTACTAACCTTCACACTCACAGAACATTGTCAACAGCATACCAGCATGGTCCACGCCCTTACAATCTGAAAGGGCAACACCTATCTCACATACCCTTTTATAGCACTGTCCTGAAATCACAGTGAGACATGCAATCAGTACACAACTGGCTGTATGCAATTAGCCAATGCTGCCTTACAATTGGTGCAGAGGCCATCACATGGACCTATGCAGATACCTACAAAAGCATCCAGTACCCACACTCCACACATGCAATACAGTCATTGCACAAACCTACTGAGAAAGAGAGAGAGAGACAGAGAGAGAAATAAAAAAATATACAGACAGCCAGCAGCAAAACCAGCAGCAGCAGCAGCAAACAGCAAGCAGCACCACTGACACAGCAACAGCTGCCACAAACACAGGTAATGCAAAGTAGCAGGTTAATACTGTGTTTACTGTGACACCTCCAAATGTATCATAGTTCACTATCTATAGGTATGTCCATGAGATAGGTTGTGTGTACATAGTCCTGAAATATATACATATGTAATATTGCTGTACATGTTGCCCATACTTAAAACTTCCATAGCTTAGAACACAAGGCCAGTTGTGCATATGATGCAGTAGTTACCAGGGTCAGTAGAGGTTACTCCTCATTGGTGTGGGACCACTGTGTATGTATGGCACTGTTCAGGTACATATCCTGTAGTATGGCCAGGGATTAATATCAGTCTGTCATGTGGTGCTATGTCCTCCAGGGGTGAATGTAGCACACATCCAGGGATACCATTTTGTAACAGTGATGCTATGTGTTCTGCAATGTTGAGGGTGGCCCTCACCTGGACATGTGAGAGGATAGGGAGGTTACAGTCATCTGTGATAACTAATTCCACTTGTGTAGGAGAATGGGGGGGTACCTGCACCTAAACTGTCTGCAACAATGTTGCCAATATCTGTGCATTTGGTGAATGTGAAGCATCTTAACACTGATGACCACAGATGCCTTGCCTTCATGTGAATCTGCCCTGTGCTGCAGTAGCCTCCTGCTATTGTTATACAATGTGCCTGTATCTGTAGTCCACTGGACAGGATAAATAAGTGGTGTGCATACGTTCTGGGTTAGATATGTGTGTGCACAGTACATGCACTATGTGGGATGTCTGTGGTAAGCTTTTGCAAAGGGGCCAGCAGTGTGTGTTGTGGCTTCCACTGGCCCAATGGGCTGCATGGATAGCATCACAGTCCTAACTAGTGAATAACTGTGTAATTACATGCATACATAGCAAGGTAGTGTACTGTGCTTGTGGTGTTGTTGGGATATGTATATCCAGGCTGAGTAATGTGTGTCCACATCACAGGGTTGGATGGCAACACACATCCAGTATGTAGGGATGAACACCCAGAGTGTTTCAGACGTGTCGCCTGTGCAGAAATATCTGGCCATTACCTGTGCATCCCCTACAACACACACACATGCAACATATGGCAGAAGTACTATAGCAGTACACATAGGTTCATAGGTTCATACTAGGCTATTTGCCCTAGGGCATTGATAAGCCTAGTAGAATGTGTTTGTCTTTCGCCACCCAATTACAATTTATGCTGCTATGCCCTTGTCCGACGTTAGTATACTGTGCCTCTGTCTAACAGTGACATAGAAGTGATACCCGGGGTACAACTATGATCTCCATCCACTCATCCAGATTCCTATGGAAGAGAGTCAATGAGGGACTCTGCCTAACCTGTAGTGTGAGTTCATTACAGAGTGAAGGGAGCCTCTTGGTTAGGAATATGCCCCTCCAGCATGTCCTATTTATGTCAGTGCTGAGGTTCAGGTCTCCTGAGCATGTGGCTGTATGGGACTCTGATTTCCTGAGGTGCAGCATGTTCATTACTTCTGGGTTGGACATGGCTGTATATGGCAGGCACAGATTGCCTCTGAACAGGCAGTATGCCACTGAGTCCAGCTGGATTTCCTTTAACTGGGCAGCATATGGCATCTGTTTGAGCCCTTTGATCCTCTTGATGAGGTACTGTTGGCCTTTACCAGTTGCTGTAGGTGTCTGGTTAGGTACATCCCAAAAGGTGCATTGTACGCAATTATAGGCCTGATGATGGATGAGTAAAGAGGCACAATGACCTCCCCTGCCATACATGTGAATCCCTCATGATTAGCTGGGCTATATAACATGTCTTTCAATCCACGTTGGCCATGTGGTTGACAAATGACAGATTGCTATCATGTTTGTTCCCCAGGTCCCCAATTACGTCTTCTGTACTCAATGGCCTAACACCTATGTGGTACTTTGCCACCAATGTGGAGGTGTGGGAATCTGCGTTGAATATTGATACTCCCCTCCTTTGTTGTCTGGTCCAAGTGTTGGGGCCGACAAGAATGGTAACAGGTATAACTTGGTAGTGCTGGTGTGCTCCTGGGAAACCTGAAACAGGTTTATGTTACTGCACAGATATCGATGTCCATAATGCTAAGTAGGGTTTTGAGTGCGTGTATCCTGAGGTCTAGACTTCTGGTGTTGAGTAGCATCACTCTTACTTCCTCATCCTTTGTGATACGAATGGATGTGGGTTTGCCTTATGAGCCTTGCCTAATACAGGCACTATGGGTGTAGCAAGAGCCTCTGCCAAAATCCAATAGGCCAGGGGTGACAGGTGCAAGCTGTCCCTAGCAAAGCATTGTGGCTTGTACAGCATACCACCCCAAGATGACAGGCATTGGCTCACCTGTGAATGACACCAGTACGTCAGTCAATTGTTGGAAGGGATCATCGTGCCTTGATATTGTGGCATCATTCTTGGTGAGGGTAAGATGCTACTCAAGGTCAGGGTCATACTGTCTTGGGCTACATGCTCAGAGAGCTCCTTACTGTCTCATGTCATGTAGTCCAGGGAGGTATGTGTCAGGTCATTCACACCAGCATGGACATTGAGTGAGTCATACCTGTACTTGCCTTGGAGTTACTTGAGTGTTTGTGTTATGTGGCGGGTCGTAGTGCCCGACAGGCTGCACACTGTGACCCTCACCTCGTTAAGCCTGGTGAACGTGATGTCAGTGTGCCTGATGATAGAGGCACCTAGTACAGGTGTATGAGGTGTGTTGTTTACTGTTAAGGGCTGTGAGTGTTCAGCACATTGGCTTTGTGAGATATGTGTTGCACGTGTTTGTTTCCGTGGTAGTGGTTGCTTGGGTGTCTGCTTTGGAGGTCTCTGCTGCATAGGCAGACCTGTAGTCTGAGCCTACGAGTATGTTCATGTGTGATCATGTGTTAGTTTTGCTGTCGTGGTAGGTCTATGTGAGACTGGAAGTGTAGTGAGTGTGGTTTCCTTCTCCACCTGACTGGTTATGGCAGTATTGAGTAGAGAGCCTAGCCTCCAGTTTGGTATATGGTTGCATCACTCACATGTGTTTGAATTTGTTGTTAGGAGGAGGGGGTTGTCTGTGTACATGCAGCTGTTATAACATTGCCTCTGGATTACCACACTCACCAGCTGGACTGGGGGGAGACTGACAACTGACCTTTGGACATGCTAGAATACTATTGTGAATTCGTAATAATTGAAAACAAGGTCCAGTGGGGAGTGAGGGTGTACTGATATTACCTACTACTGCTGACTGATATAATAGCTTCAGTGAGCAAGTGCCAGGTAACCTAAGTGCAATGTGTTACAATTAAGTAAATGCAACAATGACAAGCAGTCACTTGCTGTCATGTGTAACATGGAAATACGTACAGTAAGCAATGCAGATATCAGTAGTGAGTCACAGAAGTGCTGAGAAGCTGTGTATTATGTGGAAGTAGCGTACCAGTGAAATAACAAGCTAACAAATAACAAGCATATAAACAAAGCTAGATTCAGGAGGCTTGGATGTAGTGTTTGCTACAGCAAACAAGGTGTACCAATGTCAGTAAGATACAGCTCAAATATGCAGGCACTATAAACCTGAAACCAGAAGTTCCCAGCTATGAATGGCAGAGTACAGCCTATTGTCACACAAGAGTGCAGACCACAAACCTTGTTAATGTTAAATAACTGGCCTGAAGGCCAACTGCCTATACCAGAACTAATACACTTGGACACTGGGCTCTCAATCAGCAGTTCCCAACTTCAAAGGATGAAAGATATGTGTCCTGCCACCACAGTGCTTGCCACAAACCTCCCTAATGTAAAACAACTGGTCTGAAGGCCAAGTGCTTAGTCCAAATGACTTAGAATGATAGCTACACTTTAATCAAGTTACAACCAAGCAGTAATAAGTACAATTTAATACTCCCTGTATAGAATGTGTACCATGTATTGCTGAGATACTATGCTGATAACCTGTTTGTGTACCTTTCCAGGGGAACATGGCTCGAAAGAAACCCGGCATATTCTGCTGCAGAGGATGAAGTGATCCACCAGAGCCTGGTGCGTGACTATGCCATCCTGTTCTCACGCACCACCCAGAATCAGCAGGAGAGGTCTGCACTGTGGCAAAATCTTGTTAGCAGGATAAATGATGTTGGCATGCATGATAGGACATATGAGCAGGTGAGACATCACTGCAGTGATTTGATTAGAAATGTCCGCCAGCGTGCTGCAGATATCCGCAGGCAACAGGTTGCCACAGGTGGGGGGGTGGCCACACATCCCCCCCTCACCAGACAGGAGGGGCTACTGCTAAGTGTTGTGGATCCAGCCCCAGAACAACAACAGCATCAGTCGTGCATCATGATGGAGGTTGGATCCACACAGCAGCAAGACACCGAGCGTGCAGGTAAGATGCCATATTTATTTATTGTTATTAGTTTTACATTTGTTGACCGAGATAGTCTAGCTGGATATATGTCCATTTTCAGTAGAGGCCTGGGGAGAAAAGCTCCACACATAACATAATAAAGGCAGACAGACAAGTTGTTAATACAGACATCCAAAATAATAGAAATATAAACCAGCTTGTTAATTAAATCAACATACATTTAAGGAACTCAAACAGTTTAAAGTCATACACAATGTACTGTCGGTTTCAAAGCAATTCTACCTAAAACATAACGGTTATGCAATAAGGCAAAAGCCATATAGATAATAGTTAAAGCTCAGAAGGGTAGAGAAGTAGAAGGAGTATGAAAGATAAAATAATAGGGAAGAGGCAGGAGTCAAGAAGGGAAGTGAGGAAAAGAAGGAAGACAGTCAAGAGGAGGTGGGAGGGATGGGAGAAGTAGGTCAGAGCATAGAAGGACATCAAGGGAAAAGAAACAGGGTAGAAGCTAGTTTTTATGCACAATGAGGGGTTAAAGGTAAAGAGAGGGTGGGGAGAGGGACGTTAGCCTGGAGTACTACAAGAACAAAGCCAGTGGTTTTGGAAGTACAGTTTGAGTTGTTGTTTGAAGAGAGGTAAGGGTGAGATTAGAGTTAACTCCTTGTATGTACATATGACTGTTCTGTACACTGTTACTTCATGCATGCACGCATAAGGTGTGCATGTGGTATGTATCTGTCATCATGATATGTAATTGTGCATGTGTGATACAGACATTATGAGCAGCTGATGTGTATAAGGGAACTAGTGTACTACTGTACTGTATCATGTGCAAAACAAATGGCACACTTGTGCCCACTGACATTACTCTCTTCATATTTCCAGGTCCCTCCCATCTAGCAACGAGGCAGGCCATACATGCTGGTGAGTGTGTTTAACATTACCTGAAAAACAATTTATAATACTAGTAAGAGTAGTGTAACTCTGTAGTATACATGCTGGTGAGTGTGTTTAATAATACCTGCAATACACAGTTTAACAATAGTAAGAGTAGTGTAACACAGTACTGATGTGTGTGTTTACTGTGGGGTGTGCATGTGTGCGAGTGTGCCTGTGCCCATGTGTGCATGTGTGTTTGTGTCCATGAGTGCATGTGTCCATTTCTGAATGTGTGCATTAGTATTGAAGTGCATCTCTGTCAAATATGTGTTGAGACTGTAATCTGTGTTCCCTGTTTTCCTCCCGTAGGTTCTGGTGCTGCTCTGGTGACCTGCAGCAGGGAACCTGAATCTTGTGCCCCAGGTACTGATGATGATGAAATGTCTGTAATGGTGCAGGAAGGTGTGTCTGGGTCCGCCATTGGTCAGCCAATTGACAGTACACAGCTGTCAACCCCTTCAATGCGCACAGTCATCCTGCCGTTACATCCTTTGTCACCATTGTCCCTAGGTGATGGACAGTATGCAGTGGGCATAGATCAGGGTAATGTGGTACCTGTGGTACATGCATCCCCACAAAGCAGCCATGAGCAGGGTCCTCCAATGGTACCACGCAGACAGTCACCCATGGGTTCTCGTGGGGGCATCCGTGGCTGTACTGCCTCTGGCCGACGTGCCCAAGGAGGTATGTCAACCTCCACTATGTTTTGGACTGTTATGCAGGCACAGGCATGTATGGAAAGGTACACCAGACAGGGTCTGAGGGAGCTGAGAGCATGTCGCACAGCCATGACAGACGGCATGCGTGACGTTGCGAATGCTATCCGTAACTTCACAGATGTCGTTGACAGGCGTTGTGGGGACATACAACAGCTGCTCCACAACCAGATGTCCATGGGCCAGGGCGATGGTGTGCGTTTGCGACGTCGACGTGGCTGTATGCCAGCAACAGCACCAGCTGGCAGTGGCCGCGGATGACAACAGGCCCACTCACGCACCTCAAGTGCCAGCACCAGCCCCAGCAATGCTGGGTCTGTGCTGTCATCAGGACGCCCCAGGAGACCACGTGCACGTGGCTCTGGACAGTCCCAACAGGGAACTGTGTCCAGTCAACACACCCCCGCTTCCGATGACAGTACCCAGTCTGGGTTAGTACCGGATATGGCCCGTAGCACCCCTGCCAGGCACAGGTACCGTGTCCGTGCCCACAGACACTGATCTGGATGACCTGACAGGTGCAGTCTGTGGCTGTCCACAAAACCCTGTACATGGCAGCCATTATGTGGGACTGTGTGCGTGCTTACACACATGCAGAAATCTAACACCTAGGGCAAACACATACACACACACACTGCACCAACACCGGTCCACCCTGTACTGCTGCCCCTCACAAACACACATACACACACATGTCAATTGGTGTTACCAGTGGCTGGCTTGGGCATACCTAACCCACACCCTGTGCATATGATGACACTGTGCCACCTCCTGCATACTACAACATTGGTGCAGGAAAAGGTAAACACGTTGCTGATGCACAGGGTGACTACATAGATGTGTATAAGTAGTAACATGTTGGTAACTGTTCACTGTTCCACTATGATTGTGTGTATATCCCAGCAGTCCTGCTGCAGTAACTGTATGAATGTCCTCAATTGTTATCTGCACCCATACTACTTACCAAAGTGTACCAGCTGCACACCATCACATGCTACCATTGACTATGGGAATGCATCATGTGCTGTTATGTAGATTCAGCTATATGTATCTGTTCTGTCACACATGCATTTACACACACCCTGCTACCTCACACATGCACACGCTCACCTGCCATTCCCATTATTTATTACCCTACATGAGTAGCTGTCGATACATGACAGGTACACATTTGAGAAGTGCACTATGTTGATTACTACCGATTTCCTCCTCTCTACCTGTACTCACAGGGTGCAGGCAACCTCATTAGTTCAAAGGTGTAATGTGCATCAGGTACTGTGGTACCCTGATTGCCACATCAAACATGTTTCCCATACGGAAATGCACACACAGACACATCCCACATCCACACACTTGCCACATTCAGGCTTCAAAACACTATCTAGGTATATTCTGGTACATGTGCGTGTTACAGTAGCATGTAACACTATACTGAGTACTGGCAGTTGTCTGTTGTCATGTTGTTTGTATAGAGTAAAAGGATTGTTCGTTTATCCTACTTCGTTTTGTGGACATTACTTGAAGAAGTGTTACCTTACATGTGTTATTGGTACCACCACCTTCTCTTTTGTAGTTTTGTTTGTATAGGGTGCTGTCAACATCACTGCTTGTTAAGGGAAATGTGCACCCTGCAGTGCATAGCCCCATTTGGCAAAAGCCACATCCCACCCCACCATTGTGCACACACACTAACCCCACCCACAGTAAAACACATACTTTCCATTTGCAAGATTCAAACCCCTACCTAACTGTGTTATGACAGTAGAGGCAGACACATTAGCAGAGTGTGCTATTTGCATTAGTGGGAGAAATCCTTTCTAATGCTGTACTTAGAGGGTGCTGACATCATCTGTGTGTAGGAGGAGGGATGTGCACCCTGTAGTGTGTTCTCCCAGTTGGCAAAAGGCACTTATCCCTCCCAGCATTATGCACACACACAAACCCCACTCATACTAACACACATACATTCCCTTTGCAGGATTCAAACCCCTACCTAACTATGTTATGACACTGGAGAAAGACACATTAGCAGAGCGCTATACGAATTACTGGAGGACTTTATTTCAGGTAATATAGTTATAGAGTCCTGACATCATCAGTGTTTCAAAGGGAATCTGCATCCTGTAGTGTACTGTCACAGTTGCTAATAGGGGCATTTCCACACACACATCGATGTGTTCGAGGTTTGCATATGTGGGGATCCAGTACTCCAGTGTGATTAGTATATGGTTCGATTGCAACAATGAGGATATACTTCCAGTGGTGAGCATTTTGTACTCATGTTTGTGATGATCAGGTCTAGTATATCTGCCCCTCTTGTGGGAAGGTTGATTACCTGTTCCATAGCTAAAGAGTGTCTGATCTATGGGAACCCTAGAGCTTGGGTATTGTGGCTTGTGTAATGTTCACAGTCTATGTTTGGGTAGCTGGCGTCACCCAGTATGATGGTGTTTGCAGAGAAATCTATACTCTCCTGTGTGAGCATGAAGGCTGTGTGGGAGTCCTGAGTTTGAGAGGGTGCTGTAAGAGCTCCTCTGTGTCTCTTTCCATGTGGTCCAGGGAGGTACATCTCAGGTTGTTTGCACCAGCATGGACAATGACTGCCTCATACTTGTACTTGCTGTGGAGTGACCTGTGTGCCTGTGTTATGTGGCACATTCTATCACCCGACAGGTAGCTAAATGTGACCCTCACCTTGCTCAGTCTGGAGGGCGGGACGTCAGTCAACAGCTCATGTCAAGCATGTTCACACCCCTCATAAATGATGTGGAAACCTTCAAAGGCCCCAGGCCTGTTGAAAATATGGACCAGACTGCAGATACCTGTATAAAGGCATTCTATGGACACATTCAGGAATGCATGGATCATGCAACCACATATGAAAGCATGACCCAATCCTCCAAAGGCAGACGTCCTGTGTGCTGGACACCAGCCATAAACAAACTATACAATAGAAGGATGAAGCCACTACATGATACAACTAACTCCCAAAATGTGAAGGCATCACTGATGAGTATTAGAAGACAACTACAGGCACTCATACGATTGTCTAAGGCCATCTTTGAGAGAAGATTCCACAAGCCACTGAGGATAATCACAAGGCTTTCTGTAGTTATGTTAGGAACCTGGGTGGTAATACCCAGATATGCTCAGAGGTAATCCAAGATGTCACACGAAATACAAAACACACAGACATTGCCATCATCCTAGTGGACAGGTTCACTGCTACCTTCTCCCCCCCACCACACCAAAAGGGCAAATATGTCTCCCAGCAGAGTGCTGCCCCCCCCTGACATCACAGATGCTCAGGTAAGAGCTGCCCTCTCCAAAGCAATAAACACTGCATCAATGGGACCAGACAGTGTCCCAGGCTGTGTCCTACATGAACCACAAGAAGAGCTACACCCAGACATAACACTACTGTTCAATCCCAGCCTTACTACACGATATGTGGCCAAAGAGTGGCGTACAGCAACAGTGGTCCCTCTACATTCAGGTGGTGCCTTAACGGATCCTGGACACTATTCGCCCCATATGTCTGAATAGCTTGGTCTGCAAAGCTATGGCAAGGATCATCATGAACCTCACATATATAGATATTGGGGACCTACAGACATGTCACCATACACAGTTTGGCTTTGTTAATGGCAGATCCTGCCTCTCAAACCTGTTTGATTTCTTTGAAACAGTCACCAAGGCCACTGTCAAGGGAAGGAGGTCTACACAGCCTACCTGGACCTTGCATAAGCCTTTGATACAATACCCCACTTGTGCATTCTAGGAAGCTCACCAGTGTACATATTAACCCCTATGTCACTATGGATATTGCACAGTGGCTCAAGGGCAGAACACACATGGTTAGAATTGCTGGAGCCATGTCAGCCTCAAACCAGTTACAAGTGGTGTCCCACAAGGCTCAGCCCTGGGAGCTGTCATGTTCATTATATATTTATCATAGGTACAGGCCAACATGGAAGTACTGTGGCTGAGCAAGTCGCAGATGACTGCAAACCGGACGCCATAATCAACTCTCCAGCTAACACACGCATCCTCCAAAAGGGCCTCTTGCAAACACACGACTTGTGCCACAGCCATGGCCTCAAGGTGAATGAAAAAGCGTATAGTCATCCCTTTGTCAAACACAAAGTGACCACAAAGTACCACATATGTGTTAATCCATTAAGTGCAGACGAAGGAATTATGGACCTTGGGGTACACAGGTTGATAGCATTCTACCATTTGACAACAACATGGACAAAGTGGTTAGGAAAACATTTTATATGGGCCACATCATCATGATGGGATCCACATGTAGATCAGGGGAGGACATTGTGCCTCTTTACTCATCCCTCATCATGCCCATAATTGACTATAATGACCCTGTCGGCATGCACCTTACCAGACACCTGCAGCAACTGGAAAGACCACATACGTACCTCGACAAGAGGATCAAAGGGCTCAAACAGATGCCACATACTGACTGGTTAAAGAAACAGCAGCTCTACTCAGTGGCATACTGCCTCTTCATAGGCAATCTGTGCCTGACATATAAAGCCATGTCAAACCCTCACTTAATGGCCATGCTGCACCTCAGAATATCCAGATCCCATCAGGATACACGCTGGAAAGACTTGAACCTCAGGAGTGATATACATAGGACATGCTGGAGGGGCACATTCATAACTCAGAGGCTCCCTTCATTCTGGAATATTATCCCAATAGAGGTTAGGCAGAGTCACTCAGTGACTATCTTCAAGAGTGATATTAATGACTGGATGTGACATTGTAGGGTTACCCTGGGTATCACTTATGTGTCACTGTTAGACAGAGGCACAGTATACTAACCTTGGAAAAGGGCATAGCAAGATAGATTTACAATGCATGGTGAAAGCCACACACATTCTGGCTAGGTGGATACATGCCCTGGGCAGACATCCCTGTATGAACCTATGGACCTATGTATCTTGTTCACCATTGGCCCTATGTGCTGTTAATCACCAATGCAATCTCAATACTATGGTAGCATGTGCAAAGGTCAGTTGTCAGTCACCTCTATGGTACAGTTGTGGAATATGTGAGTCATGTAGTAATGTCACAGCTGCCACATGTACACAGTCAACCCTATCCCCTACCCATGGATGTACAACACATGTATGAGATGGAAACACATGGCCAAACTGTGGACTAAGCACTCTGAACCCAGTACTGGCATAACCTGTCAGGTGGCATGAAATACTACAGTGACAGCAATACCAGTCTGATGTGGACCTACACTGACAGCAATACAAGCATGGAAACACACCGGGCCATTCGTGGAGCCTAAGGATAGCATCCTGCATGACTGGCAGACACCTCTGCAGCTGGCACACAGGCATATGTTAGGCCTGCACACAGCACGCATAACACATAGCACACAAATCCTGTGTGCCAAACAAGCACAGTCTGTACAGCTATACAACACTACTGCTGCAGTTGTGTTAGGTACTTTATTGTCCAGTACAGTGAGGACATGCTCACCAGGCTGGACAAGGTGGAGGTCACAGTGATATGCTCATGGGGCACTATGGTCCACCACATAACACAAGCATACAGGTCAGTCAGATGCATGGACACATATGACTCAGTCATTGTCCATGCCACCACAGCTGATGTGGGATGTCCCTCACTGGGATACATGATAGGGAACATGGAAGGGATCACTGAGCAAGTGACACAGGCTGGTAGAACCCTGACCTTGGTTGGCATCAGACCCTCACCAGGGATTCTGACATATTACTGAATGCTAATGAATTACTGTAGCTACAACACCCTAGCTGAATGGTTCTTAGCATGCGGTCACTGCATTGCTATGGAATAACGTCTTACCACTCCCACAACAGGTGAAAACATGCAGCACCTGTTCATCAACAACAGGTAGACTATATGCCCCAGACCAGGTGTGTATCCCTCACTACTAGGCTGATAGCATCTACATCTCACACTGTATATACACATCCCACATGCAGCACCTGCACAGAAGACCACAGTCATAATGTTACCCTGTGCAAATACCATGTATTCACATGTGGCAGGCATCACACATGGTAACTATTGAAGGTCACAGGTACATATGTGTATTTGGCACACACATACATCATGTGTGCATTGCCATAACTGGTTTAATCAATGTCATGCATTATTGTGAGAGACAACCCGCACACATGGGCATTCTGTGTGGGCAAAACACACGTGGCATGTCTGTAATCAAAAGCCATAAATAATTGTGATATCATTTAGAAAGGGGTATGTGCATCCTGTAGTGTGTTTTCCCAGTTGCCAAAAGGGATATTTCTGTCATACACACTTACCCCCTTCACACACACTTGCCAGTTGCTGGATTCAAACCCCTACCTAACTATGTTATGACACTAGAGACAGACACATTAGCAGAGCGCGCTATTCACATTACTGGGAGATTTCTTTTCTCCTGATATACTTATAGGGTGCTGACATCATCAGAGTTTAGAAAGGGGAATGAGCATCCTGTGGTGTGTTTTCACAGTTGCCAAAAGGGATGTTCCTTTCATACAAACTTACCCCCCTTCATACACACTTGCTGGAATCAAACCCCTACCTAACTATGTTATGACACTAGAAACGGATGCATTAGCAGAGCATACTATTTGCATTACTGGGAGATTTTTTTTTTCCCCTGATATACTTATAGGGTGCTGACATCATCAGAGTTTAGAAAGTGGAATGAGCATCCTGTGGTGTGTTTACACAGTTGCCAAAAGGGATGTTCCTTTCATACACACTTACCCCCCTTCACACACACTTGCTGGATTCAAACCCCTACCTAACTATGTTATGACACTAGAGACGGACGCATTAGCAGAGCGCGCTATTTGCATTACTGGGAGATTTTCTTTCCCCTGATATACTTATAGGGTGCTGACATCATCAGAGTTTAGAAAGTGGAATGAGCATCCTGTGGTGTGTTTACACAGTTGCCAAAAGGGATGTTCCTTTCATACACACTTACACCCCTTCACACACACTTGCCACTTGCTGGATTCAAACCCCTACCTAACTATGTTATGACACTAGAGATGGATGCATTAGCAGAGCACGCTATTCGGATTACTGGGAGATTTCTTTTCTCCTGATATACTTATAGGGTGCTGACATGATCAGTGTCTAGAAAGGGGAATGAGCATCCTCTGGTGTGTTTTCACAGTTGCTAAGAGTAACATTTGGACTAAGTGTGTGAGCATGCCCAGTTCAGCCTTCCCATGGCATGTTGTGTGAAAGATGTCTCATTTATCTAAGTGTGTGAGCATGCCCAGTGTGAGCTTTCCATATGTTGAACTCTGCAGCCCATCACATTTGTGGATGAGTGTGACCTTCAACAAATACCTCCAGTTTATGGTTGTGTGTTCTGTGCCATGTTGTGTAGTTACTGTCCAAATGCTTTTGTGTGAACACAACAGGGAGTATACTGTGCCTGCAGGTTTTGCATGGGATACTTTGCACACAATTGTCAACATCCGTTCATACTGACCTAACACTGTAGTACTGTATAGTGTAGTGGTTCAGTACTTTCACTGTGGTGGTCAGTATCCTGGGCTTTAGTCCTATCACTGCTTTACATTTCCATAGTGTGCACAACAGCCTGGTTAGGGTCCAGTTGTGCACATCTGCACAAAGGCGGTGCCTCTACGGACCCTGGTAATTACCACCCCATAAGCTTAACAAGTCTAGTCTGCAAAGCTATGGAGAGGATCATAATGGAGCTCATAAACAAAGATATAGGGGACATGCAGACATTGGACCCGTCCCAGTTTGGCTTGGTCAAGGGCAGATCATGCCTTTTGAACTTGGTCGACTTCTTCAAAACAGTCACTAAGGCCATTGCTGAGGGAAGGGCAGTCCATACAGCCTACCTTGACCTTGCAAAGGCTTTCGACACAATACCCCACTCGGGTATTGTAGAAGGACCTATCAACCTAAATGTAAACCCATATGTCACAAGATGGGTTGCAAACTGGCTTAAGGACAGGACCCACAGGGTTAGAGTTGCTGGCGCTATGTCAGACTCCAAGCTGGTCACAAGTGGTGTCCCACAGGGCTCAGTCCTTGGCCCCTATTGTTCGTCATCTACTTCTCAGAGGTACAGGCCAACATGGGAGGACTTTGGCTGACAAGGTTTGCAGATGACTGCAAACTGGGCGCCATAGTGGACAGTGCATCAGACACGGATATCCTTCAGAAGGGACTCACGGACACTGATAGCTGGTGCCAGAGCCATGGCCTGACGTTAAATGCCAAAACATGTATAGTCATACCCTGCGGGAAAAGCAAGGTAACCCCAAGCTACCATATAGGTGGCAATCCTGTAAGCACAGAGGAGGTTATCATGGACCTGGGGACCCAGGTTGACAGTGGCCTTTCTCCTGACACTCACGTTGCTAACGTGGCTAGAAAGACCTTCTACATTGCCCACCTGATCAGGAAGGGATTCACATCCAGATCTAGTGGGGTCATTGTTCCCCTGTACTCTTCACTTATCAGACCAATGATCGAGTACAATGCCCCATTCTGGATGTATCTCACCTGACATCTGCAGCAATCAGAGAGACCCCAAAAGTCCTCACCAAAAGGATAAAGGGTCTCCAACATCTGTCATATGCTGCCAGATTGAAGACACTCCAGAGGTGACATGTGCCTGACATGCAAGGCCATGTCCAACCAGGAAGTAATGGACATGCTCCACCTCAAAATCGCCAAATCCACCAGAACCACTAGGGCAAGTGACTTAAACCTTAGCAGGGATATAAGTAGGACATATTGGAGGGATAGATTTATCACTCAGAGACTCCCTATGCTGTGGAATACAATCCCGGTCCATGTGAGGCAGAGCACCTCACTGGCTCTGTTCAAGGGGAATCTTTACCTGTGGATGGGAGATCATAGGTTTACCCCGTTTCTGTGCCACTGCTCGACAGAGGCACGACAAACTAATGGGTACAGTATTGTTTCCATATAAGGGGTGACGTACGCCACAAAACTCTGGGCTGGGCTTATACCTGCCTTAGGGCAGATAGCCTAGTATAAACCTATGAACCTATCTGACCATGTTGCATTATGTTCGGATATGAACTACTTACAACAGCCTCATCCAACATCAGTAGTGTATTCCACAACATAGGTGTACATTGGCAAACACTACCGATGTGCCCTAGGCCATTTCTAATGCTAGTCTGAGAGTGTGTTTGTCCTTCGACACATTGTAAGTGTAGTTTGCCATGACATATGTCTTGTGTAGTATACTGTGCCTCTGTCTACCTGTGACATAACATTGATACCCAGGGTAAACCTACCATCTCCCATCCACTCATTAAGATTCCTGTTGAGGAGAATCAATGAGTGACTCTATGGATAACCTGTACTGGTAGTTTACTCATGCGTGGGGTGGCTTCTGTGTTATGGATAATGCAGTACAGCTTGTCCTATGTATGTCAGTGCTGGGGTTCAGGTCCCTCATGTGCATAGCTCACTGCCATTCAGATTGTACAAGGTGCAGCATGTTCATTGATTCCAGCTTGGACATGGCTTTCTACATCAGGCACAGCTTGCGTCTGGGTGGCCAGCATGGCAGTGTGTGGAGTTGCACTCTGTTTAATCAGGCAACACATTACATGTGTTCAAGCTCTTTGATACTCCTGGTGAGGTACTGTTGTGGACTTTACAGTTGATGGAGGTGTCTGCTGAGGTACACCCCACAGGGGCTGTTGTGGTCATTTGTAATGCTGATGAAGGATAACTGCAGAACCACAATGACCTCCCCTTATCTAGATGTCATAACCTTCATGATTAGGTTGGTATATGGATTGTTTCTGTTAACACTACAGCCACATGTTTGTCCTATGCAGGATATCTATCCCCTTGTGTACCCAGGTCCGTCATTACATGTGATGTATGTAATGGGTTAACACCTATGTGGTAATTGGTGGTCACTTACTGTATATCCACAGAGGTTGACTATACAGTTGTCTCCATTTCACATGCTGACATGGCTATGGCACCGGTTGTCTGTTTCTATGTGGCCCTTTTGTGGGACGCTTGTGTCAGCTGGAGTGTCAGATATGTTAGGCGGTTTGTAGTCCTCTGCAAACATGTTCAGGCACAGTCCTTACATGTTGGCCTGTACCTATGGGGCATATATACCAGACGGGAAAGGTCCCAGGACCAAGCTTTGTGGGATACCTGTTATATGTGGTTTGTAGTCTGACATGGCTACAGCATGTCTGGCCATGTCAGTTCTGTCGTTGGTCTGGTTTGCAACCCCTCTAGTGACATTGGGGTGTATATTTAAGCTGGTGAGCATATCTATATTGAACACGTAGGGTATTGTATGGAAGGCTTTGCAAGGTCCAGCTACACTGTGTGGGCCACATTGCCCTCATCAGTGACCTCAATCACTGTTTCAACTGAGTCACACATGTTTAGGGGCGGGGTCTGCACTTCATAAACCCACACTGGCTAGGGTCGGGTGTCAATAGATCCCCAATATCGTTATGTCTGCGGTACATGCTGATCCTTACCATAGCTGTGCAGACCAAGCTTCTCAGGAATCTGTGGTGGTTGTTTTTAGTATCCATTCAGGCGACACCTTTCTTGAGAACACCCACTGTTGTTGTACACTGCTCTTTGGGTACATATCCTGTGGTAAGGCTGACATAATGTCAGGGAGGCAGCGATCTGCTGGGAAAGATATTTGGCATTATGAGGGGGGGGGTTTGCACTGCACCTGTCAGGATGTATGTTGGCAATACGTGTGTGTGTTTGGTATGTTGTTTGTAATATTTGTGTGATCCAGAGCATATCCAGGAATTCACAACACGCTTACTACCATCAGTTGCAGCAGCCTTGGAGTTATCCTTAGTGTTCCGTACAATTTGTATCATAGTAGGTTCATGGGTTCATACTAGGCTATCCACCCTAGGGCATTTGTAAGCATAGCCACAGTGCGTGTGGCTTTTGCCACCTTGCTATGTGAATATTATGGCCACTTATGATTTACTTAGCTGTGCCTCTGTCTGGACATGACACAGTAAAGACCCCAGTGTACATCTACAATTATCCATCCATTTTGCTAACTTCCTGTTGAAGAGTGTCAGTGAGGGGCTCTGCCTAACATGTAGTGGTATTCTGTTCCAGGGTGTGGAGAGACTCAGGGTTAGGTATCTGTCCCTCCAGCACATCCTATTTGATTATGTGTTAAGGTTGACATCTCTGACTCACACAGCTCCGATGGCTTTGGGTTTTCTGGGGTGGAGCATGTCCATTACTTCTGTGTTGGACATGGACTTGTACAACAGACATACAATGCCTCTGTGTTGGCAGTATGTGACTGCATTCGGCTGTGGTGTCTACAGCCAGGTGGCATATGAGATATAGTTGAGACCCTTTCTGACTCTTGCTGAGGTACCTTTGAGGTCTTTCTAACTGCTGCAGGTGCCAGGTAATGTACATCCCAAATGAGGCATTGTATTACAATATGGTCTGATAGGGGAACAGTATAGGGGCACAATGACCTTTGTTGACGTAGATGTGACTCCTTTCATGATACAGTGTCCAATATAGACAGTCTTCCTAGACAAATTGGCGATGTGGCTGTCACATGACAGGTGACTGTCCACTTGTGTCACTAGGTCCCTGATTACTCCTTCCACACATAATGGTTTACCACCTATGTGGTAATTTGTGTGTACCTTGTTTTGTATTTGGTGGTACATTCATCCTGTCCACTGTCTTCAGGACAGTGGGGTGGGGTTCCTGTGTGTGAGAGTGTGGTCTGTAGCATGCTACAGACTGTACAGCAGTCTTGCGTACAGGTAGTTGCACATGGGTGGACTGCAATGACATAGGCATTGTCAGTTAACTGGACGTATGGCTGTCTGTGCTGAATATGGATACTCACCCTCCTTTTATGTTTTGTTACAGGTTTTGTGGCCATAACACATGATATGTGGTATTACCTGGTAGTGCTGGTGTGCTGTCACGAGGCTTGCAGCAGGTGTGTATCACTGGACTGACATCAATGTTCTCCATACTGGGAGGGCCTCAGGAGCATGCATATTGAGGTTTACACATCTGGCATTGATCAGCATTACCCTTCTGTTTCTTTCCAGTTTTGTTTTCTATGGTGGTGGGTTGCTCTTTTCGGCCTTGCCTACGGGAGGATCTCTGTAGTTTGCAAAAGCCTTAGGCAATATCCAGATGCTCATGGGTAACAGGTGCAAGCCATCCCTGGGACAGCAGCATGTCTCACTATGGAGTCACCTATTACAACTGTATCAGGCATGTTGTTTCTCCTTCTGTCCTGTGACTGTTTGGCACACCAGCTTTGTGTACTATGTGTTACATGTGCTATGTCTGGAGTTTGTTTTATTGGGTGTCTGCTTTGGAGGCTTGTGTTGGTGTTGTGTGTTTGTAATTAGGGCCTCTGGGAATGTTTTTGTGTTTATGTGTTTGGTTTACAGTCGTTGTAGGTCTATGTGGGACTGGGTTTGTGGTGTATGTGGTTACCTTGTCCTCCTGACTAGTTTTGACAGTACTGATTTGGGGTGCTCAGGCCCGGTTTGGCTACCTGGTTGCGTCTATCACATACATTTGTATTTATTGGGGTGAGTTGTTGTTGTGTGTGTACTTGGGACAGGTGTCACATTGCCACTGGATTCACAGATTCTACTTGTTTTGCCTGGCCTTAGTGGATTGTATGTGTGGACACATTTTATTGCCATACTAGTGATCACTGATTACTTCACTTTTCATGTTAGATCTATCATGTGGTAGCTTCCTCATTCTCTTCAATGGTTTAGTAATTTATGGTGTCCAGCATGCCAGATGCCTGGGTGTATGGCATTGTGTCTTGTTGTTTGTGATTGCAGACTCCAAGCACTCTTGGCTGTGTTCCTGGTATGCCTGTATAACATGTTCTGCAGTGTGTCCCATATTCTGGACCTGCACAGGGCTTTTCATGGATTCCACATTGGTTTGTAGGGGTGCAAGCTATGCTTTATACATGTGTTTCACTGTGGTAGTCTGGCCAGGGACTGGGGTCATGATGTGTAACTACAGTGTGCTTACTCTATGGTCTGGTCTTACCAGTGAGGGATACACTTCTCATCTTGACATCCAGTACACATATTTCTGATTATCACATCCAGTATGCTTACCCCTCTTGTGGAAGTGTTACATTTTGCATGTCCGTTTTGTTTGATGGATTCTGGGAAATTGTCTACACTTGTGTCAGTGCTAGTATAATACAAAGAGTATAGTGACATACACCTCAAAAGCTGACTTCACACTTCTTTGGACTGAGATGGTATCCGTTAAGTCCACTGGGCCAGTGGAAACCACAACACACAATGGTGACTCCTTCACAGACACTTTCTACGGACATCTCTGAGATAGCATGGACCATGCAATCACTAATAGAAACATGACCCTCTCCACCAAGGGAATGTGGCCTGTCTGGTGGACCCCAGCCATAAACAAACTGTATAACAGATGAAGGATACTAATGCAAGACAGAGCTACATCTCCTAAAGGGAAGGCGGCTGTGAGCAGCACTAGTAAAAGCTACATTCTCTCATAAAGACATCCAAGGTCAACTTTGAGACATAAACACCAAAGACGATAGAGATAACCACACTGCCTTCTTCAGTTATGTCAGACACCTGGGTGGGAACCCTCAGATATGCTCTGAGTTGGTACACAACAACATATATTTCAGTGACCTGACAGATATTGGCAACATTCTGGCAGACAGGTTCAGTGCAATTTTCCCCTCCCTCACCCCCAACAGAAGATAGTTATCACAGATGAATGTAACCTCACTGTCATCTCAGATGTCCATGTGAGAGCTGCACTCAGCAAAGACAAGAACACAGCATCATTGGGACCTGATGGTATCCCCAGTTGCGTGCTATGTGAACTCCAGAAGGAGCTAAACCCGTATATACAAATGCTATTTAACCTTAGCCTTGCTACAGGATATGTACCTGAACACTGGCGTACAGCAACAGTGGTCCCACTCCATAAAGGAGATGCCTCCACAGACCCTGGGGACTACCACCACACAAGCTTAACCAGCCTTGTCTGCAAAGCTATGGAAAGAGTCATTATGGAGCTCTTAAACAGAGACATTGGTGACCTACAGACCCTTGATCCCACCCAGTTCAGCTTTGTACAGGGCAGATCCTGCATTTTGCACATGTTTGACTATTTTGATACTGTCAGTAGGGCCATTGATGAGGGCTACGCGGTCCACACAGCCTACCTGCACTTGGCTAGGGCCTTTGACACAATACCCCACTCAGGCATCATAGACAAGCTCAACAGCTGAAATATCAAATCATATGTCACAGGATAGTTTGCAAAATGGCTAGGAAACAGAACCCATGATGTCGACATTGCAGGTGCCTTGTCAGATTCAAAGCCAGTCACACGTGATGTCCCACAAAGATCTGTCCTGGGACCCGTCTTATTTGGCATTTACTTTTCAGATGTGAAAGCAAACATAGGAGGGTTGTGGCTGACAAAGTTTGCAGATGACTGCAACCTAGGCACCATATGTGAATACATCAGCCAGCACACACATCCTACAGAATGCCATCACAAAGACAGATAGCTGGTGCCGGAATCATGGCCTGAAACTGACTGCAACTGATGTGTGGTCATCCCCTTTGGGAGGAACAAAGTACACACAAATCAATACATAGACAGCAACCCACTGAGCACAGAATACAAATTAGACACCTGCGGGCACATGTAGATAGTGACATCTCATTTGACACCCATGTTTGCAAAGTGGTTTGAAAGACTTTCTATCTTGCCCACCTTATCATGAAGGGTTTTCCATCCAGATCACAGGAGGTCATTGTACCACTATACTTCTCCCTTATCAGGCCCATGATTGAATACAAAGCCCCATTTGGTATGTACCTCACCCAGCACTTGCAACAGCTGGAGAGACCCCAAAAGTACCTTACCAAGGAGATCAGGGGTCTACAACACGTCATATGCTTCCAGACTAAAGGAAATCCAGCTTTATTCAGTGGTATACCGCATACTTACAGGTGGCCTATGCCTGAAATACAAGACCATGTCCAATCAGGATGTGGTGGACATGCTCCACTGCAAGCAATCCAAATCCACCAGAACCATGGGAGCTGAAGATTTGAACCTCAGCACATACATGTATAGGACATGCTGGGGGACAGAGTCATAACTCACAGGCATCTCACACTCTAGCAGAGTATCCCAGTTCATGTTAGACAGAGTCCCTCACTGACTCTCTTCAAGAGAAGTCTGGACAACTGGATGTCAGATTGTAGTTTTACCCCAGGGTCCTCCTGTGTCACTACTAGACAGAGGCACAGTCAAGGTATTCAATTATGTACGGGGGTCATAATGTGTCACTACTAAGTGAGAGGCACATTATTCTGTACACGTATTACCACTATAAGGGGTGGCAATAGCCACATCACTATGGCTAGGCTTATAAATGCACTAGGGCAGATAGCCTAGTAGTAAACTATGAAACTATGACACTATGGTGTATGTGTAGGTATTGTCAGTCAAGCAATATAATGTGGTTTGGGGGGCTTGATATCTTCCTGTCTTCCAACAGTTTGTTGTCTATTCCTTCTGGCATGTCAAGGGATCAGTTGCTAGTGTCCTCTCCTGCTCAGCTGGTGAACCTGGGAATATTGAGGCAATGTTACAATTGACGCATGTACACAGACAACCCTCTTCTTCTCCCACAAAACACAAATGCATGCAAGAGATGCAACTATATAGCCAACCTGGAGGCTGAGCTCTCTCAACATAGGACTGGCAGGACCAGAGAGGAGGAGAAGGTGACCACACACACACCACAAACCCAGTCTCACATAGCACTATCACAACTTCAAATCATACACATAAACACACAAAGACATACTCGCAGGCTCTGATCACAGATCTACCATACCAGCAGAGGCCACCACAGCAGACACCCAAACAACTGCCTCCACAGGGCACAGCACATGCAACACATAGACCACAGAGTCAGTGTGCCAAACATTCACAGCCCTTAAGGCCAAACACAATGCCAGACACACTCGTCATAGGTGACTCCATAGTCAGACACACTGACGTCCCGCTCACCAGATTGAGTAAGGAGAAGGTCATAGTAAGCTGCCTATCGGGCGCTGGGATCCACTACATAATGCAAGCACTCAGGTCACTCAACTGCAAGTACAAGTATGACTCAGTCATTGTCCATGCTGGTGTGAACGACCTGAGATGTACCTCCCTGGACTACATTAAAGAGACATAGAGGAGCTCTCTGCTTATGTAGCCCAGGCAGGTATGACCCTGACCTTGAGCAGTATCCTACCTTCACCAAGAATGATGCCACAATACAGAGACAAGATGATCAGCTGTAATAGTTGGCTTAATCTATGGTGTCATTCAAAGGGGATCCAATGTCCGTCTGCCTGGGATGACATGCTGGACAAGCCACGCTGATTCGCAGGGGACTGCTTGCACCTGTCACCCCTGGGCTTCCGGAATTTGGCTCAGGCTCTTGCAACCCCCAATGTGCCTTTTTTAGGCAAGGCTCAGATTCTAAACCTACCACCCTAGAACACAAAAAAGGAAGTAAACTAAGGGTAATGCTGCTCAATGCCAGACGTCTCAACCTCAAGATGCATGCACTCGAAGCCCTTCTCAGTATGGGGAACATCGATGTCTGTGCTGTGACTGTAACCTGGTTCAAGGCTCCTGACAGCACCCCAGCAGTATCAGGTGTTACCTCATATCATGCGTTCCAGCCCCAAAATCCGGACGACACCAAGAAAGGAGGGTGGGTGTCCATATTCATCAAGGACACCCTCACCTCAAGGTTGGTGGCAACACACGATGCATCGGAGACCATTCAGGTGCAATTAGCAGTAGGCAAGACTGCTCGGCAGTTTGTAGCAGGTTACAGGCCACCCTCTCAAACTCAGGAACCTCACACAGCTTTCCTGAAAACACTGGAGGGGATAAATGTATCTCCAAACACCATCATACTGGGTGATTTTAACTATCCCAATATAGACTGGGATCACTAATCAAGCCCCAACACTCTAAGCCAAAGGTTCCTAGAGTTCATAACCTCAAATGCCATGGAACAACTAGCCACCATCCCCACAAGAGGAGACAACATACTAGATCACATCATCACGAACATGGGGTCACAATGTTCAACACCAGAAGTATACCCATCATTGGTGAGATCAAATCATAAACTAATCTCACTGGAAGTCCACATCCCGCCCCCACCCCAGATAAAGAGCACCACAGTGAAGAACTTCTCAGAAGCCAACTTCACACTTCTAAAGACTGGTGTAGTCTCTTTCAAGGCCCCCAAGCCAGCGGAAACCATTACCCAAGCCGCTGAATCACTTACAAATGCCTTCTACCAGCACCTCCAGGACTGCATGGATCAGGCAATCCCACACAAAACAAAGACTCTTTGTACCAAAGGCATGCGTGCAGTCTGGTGGACCTCAGCCATAAACATGCTCTACATCAGAAGGAAGGAGCTACTACAAGACAGAGCAAATTCCGTAGAAGGGAAGACACCCCTGCTCATTATGCTTAAGAACTGAGATCTCCCATAAAATCATCCAGGGCACATTTTGAGAGAAAACTCACTGAGGACTCAGAAGACAATCATGAGGCCTTTTTTAGCTATGTTGGAAACCTGGGAGGTGACTCCCAGATATGCTCAGGATTAGTTCATAATGATGTAAAGATCACTGAACCTACAGACATTGGCAACATACTGGCTGACAGGTTCAGTGCATATTTCTCCTCCCCCAAAGGGAGGGATATCTATACCAGGGGATTGTAGCCCCCCCAAACATCTCAAATGCTCAGGTGAGAACTGCTCTATCCAAGGCGTGAAACACAGCATCCATGGGACCGGATGGTGTCCCCAGTTGTGGGCTCCACGAACTCAATGAGGAATTGAACCCGCAGTTAGGGCAGCTGTTTAATCTTGGCCTCACCTCAGGATACATACCCAAGGAGTGGCATACGACAACGGTGGTCCCACTTCACAAAGGTGGTGCCTCCACCAACCCCGGACACTACCGTCCCATGAGCTTGACAAGCCTGGTCTGCAAAGCTATGGAGAGGATCATAATGGAACTCATGAATGAAGACATAGGGGACTTGCAGACTTTGGATCCAACCCAGTTTGGCTTTGTCAAGGGCGATCATGCCTTTTAAACTTGGTTGACTATTTCAGAACGGTCACCAAGGCCATTGACGAGGGCAAAGCAGTCCACACAGCCTACCTTGACCTGGCAAAGGCTTTCGATACAATACCCCACTCGGGTATCATTGACAAACTCACCAGCTTAAATGTAGACCCATACGTCACACGATGGGTTACAAACTGGTAAGTGACAGCACCCACAGGGTCAAGGTTGATGGCGCCATGTCACACTCAAAGCCTGTCACAAGTGGTGTCCCACAGGGCTCAGTCCTGGGCCCACTTTTGTTCGGCATCTACTTTTCAGACGTACAAGCAAACACAGGAGGATTATGGCTGACAAGGTTTGCAGATGACTGCTAACTGGGAACCATAGTTGACAACCCATCTGACACAGACATCCTTCAGACGGGTCTCATAGAAATGGATAACTGGTGCCAGAGCCATGGCCTACAGTTAAATGCTAAACAATGCATAGTCATACCCTTTAGGAAGAACAAGGTTACCCCTAGTTCCCATATAGGTGTTACTTCTCTAAGCACAGGAGAGGTTATCAGGGATCTGGCCACCCAGGTTGACAGTAACCTTTCGTTTTGACACTCACATTGCCAAAGTAGTTAGGAAGACCTTCTACATTGCCCACCTCATCATGCAGGGATTCACATCTAGATCAAGGGAGGTCATTGTTCCCCTGTACTCATCACTCATCAGACCAATGATTGAGTACAATGCCCCATTCGGAATGTTTCTGACCCAACACCTGCAGCAATTGGACAGGCCCCACACATTGCTCACCAGAAGGATAAAAGGTCTCAAATGTATGTCTTATGCTGCTTTACTGCAGGAACCCCAGCTCTATTCAGTCGCTTACCATCTGCTCAGAGGTGGCCTGTGCCTGACATACTAGGCCATGTCCAACCCGGAATTAATGAACATGCTTCACCTCAAAACCTATAACTCCATCAGATCTACACGGGCAGGAGACTTAAACCTCAACACGCCTATTCATAGGGCGTGCTGGAGGGACAGATTCATCACTGAGAGACTCCCTATGCTGTGGAACATCATCCTGGTACATGTGAGGCTGGGCACCTCGCTGGCTTTGTTCGAGAGAAATCATGACCAATGGATGGGTGATCGCAGGTATACCCCAGGGATAACCTCAGTGTCACTGCTTGACAGAGGCACAGCAAAATAATGGGCATATTATCCTTAGAACTGAAGGGGTGGCGGAAGCCACAAAACTCTGGGCTAGGCTTATATATGCCCTAGGGCAGATAGCCTAGTATGAACCTATGCACCTATGAACATAGGCCTGGTGCAGTTCGTGCTATTAGGACAGTGGTCTGCAGCAAGCTATTTAGTAGTAGGCAGTTTTAGCAATTGGTATTTGACCATGGCTAATCCATGTTGCTTCTTGTTGTGGTACCAACATGGGGGTGTGGTTATCCATGACATTTATTGCTAGTCATCCTCGTTTTGTAGCTTGTTCCATGTTTTTGCACATGTACATCACTGTATGAGGTGTGACCTGGTAGTGTCAGGGTGCTGATGTGGGCTTTGACCCTGTTTTTTATTACAGCACTGATATCTACATTCTCTATACTGTGTGTGTTTACACTGCACGCATCTTGATGTTTATACTTCTGGCATTGGGTAGCATTACACCTAGGTTCCTATCCCTTGTGGTACCCATGAGGTGGGTTTGTGTTTTTGTGGTTTATGATTGTTGAGGGTGGATGTTAGTTGGGGTCCTCAGGTGTGCATATGGTACATGATATTACATTACTTAACACATGGCATTCATGCCTCAGGTGGTGCTGCAGGGCCGCCTCTGTCAGATGCACATACTACACTCCCTGTACATGTTTGGAAGCAGGTTGTGTCATGTTAGGCATCCCTGTTACTGTATGAGTGAGTCAGAGCGGGTATCAGTCCCAGTGTTCCTACTGACCAAGTGTATGTGCTATGCGTTGCCTCTTTGCCAAGGCCAGGGCATACTGGGCACGCCTCCTTCTGCCTACTGGGACAAGGTCAGGTTGTTCCTCCTCCGAGTCACCCCCTGCCTGTGGTGGCCTTGGCAATGCTGGGGGTATATTTGGCCCAGCCCTGTGCTGGTCCTGCTGCAGCTGTTTCCGCAGGATCATATTATGTAGCATAGCACATATCATGATCATTTGGGTACATGTAGTTGGTGTGTACTGCAAGGCTCCACCAGATGTGTCCAGACAACGGAACCATGACTTGAGCAGCCCAAACACATGCTCTATGACGTTACGTGTTTGTGCGTGTGCCTCATTATGGTGTTCCTGTTCAGGTGTGTGTGCATTTCTGATGGGTGTCATCAGCCACGGCTCAAGTGCGTAACCTGCATCCCCCACTAGGTGTCCATGTGGGAAGTCCCCACTGGCAAATGATTGGTACAGCTGCGTCAGATGCCAGATGTGGGAATCGTGGTAGCTCTCAGGGCAGCCAGCACACACATTCATTATTATGCCCTGGGCATCACACACGACCTGGCAGTTGATGGAGGGGAATCCCTTGCGGTTCATGTAGGCTCTATCCCGCTCACCGGCTGGTGCTTTGATGCATATGTGCGTGCAGTCTATTGCACCCAATACCTCGGGGTATCCCGCTATTTGCTGGAAGAGACGCATATTGCTGGCCACAACCTCACGGGCATTGGAGAAATATACATGATCACTGACATGTGCTGACATGGCATCCAGGAACTGGTGCAGTACCCTGGAGGCTGATGCCTGTGATATCCCCATCATATCACCAGTTGGTCTCTGGAAGGTACCTGTTGCTAGTATTCTTAGGCCAACAAATACCTTGGTTTCCACTGGGATGGGTTCTCCTCTGTTGGTTCAATATGTGAGGCATGGCCTGCACAGCTCAACAATTTGCTGCAGAAGGTCTCTGTCCACTCTGTAGCGCTCTACTATCTCCAGCTCATGTAACCCATGGTAGGTGACCCTGGGCCTGTATACTCTTCTCCTTCTCCTCACTCTGGGTTGTCTGTCAGCATCTGCATTGTCACCACCCTCAGCAATTCGCCTATGCCTGATTATAACAGCTATGGCAGCCCCTAGCATTTCTGCTCTGAGTTCAGCTTTTTTCAGTTTTCAATTCTGATAGCTTACTTTCTTGCAGTATCTCTTGTGAGAAACACCCTGCACTGCTCTTTGCAGTGTTTTAAGTGCTGGGTTGGGCTTCTAGTCTGCCTGTGTAATTGCCTGCTTCCAATTGTTTCCACCAATTAACTCCAGTAGTATCCTGTAGCAGTTTCCCTGTATTCTGGTTGTTTCCTTTTTCCTCTGTTTCCTGAGGGGGAGCGGTGTGCACACCAGCTTAAGCACGCTCACAGTTACTTAAACGTGCGCACACATCCCTACACGGTGTTAAATGCGCACACACATCCTTACACGGTGTGAACTTGGCTGATTCATGTTAAAATGCGTGCACACAGTCTTCCACATGTGCACGCCCGCGCAAACCGTTGTAAACGGTTTGCAACACGCTCCCACATGTTGAACTTGCCTTACACGTGCGCACACGCGTGCATGCACGTATATCAAGAAAGTTGGAGTGTAGGGATAGTGTGCACCCTCTGTTTCTTGACTTTTCTAGTGTTCTGTTGGGACACACCTCTCTCCCTGATGTCTGTCTGTCATCTGTCACCTTACGTTGCCCTCCAATCTGATACATTTATTTCTATCCTTCCCCCCCGTGATGTCACCTAACTCTTACTCTGTTCCTCCCCCTTCTATAACTCTTACACTACTCAGACAGTGCTCATTACCTATGTGGCAGTGTGATTCAGTATTGTAACCCTCATTTACATAGGATTGTCTAGTAATGCTTAGTTACATATCTTACACGGAGCTTCCCCCCCTTGACAACCACTAAACGGAGGCCATATTGTTTTTGGTCTGCAAGTCCCTCCATTGACATTCCATGTAATACATAAATCCCACAATTGTGGGCTTATAAGCTTCGGTTTTCAGTTTTAGGTAGCGCACCCCGTTTGCGCGGGTGTGCACTGCAGTTACACATCATAATCCCACAAAAAAAAAAAGTTGTTTAAAATATTTTTGCAACACTTTTTCATGCCAATGGCCACATATTTGGCCATTGGCATGCTTAATGAAACATATGCACCCTTTATTTGGAGCTGACATAGCTCCGTTTTCATTTTTGCAGAAATGTACTCAGTTGTCAGCTGAGTACATTTCTGCAGCTAACACGTCCGTTACACGGACTGGTTTGGGCTTCTTGGATCGCTCAAATACCTCATTTGCATATCTTTGAGCTGCAAATGAGGTATTGAGCATTTCCACGCCCAGTCCGTGTAAGAGACGTGTTAGCTGTCTCTTACACAGAGGTTTGGGCTGTTCCTGAATCGGGAGGCTTACACGGAGGCTTACACTACTGTTAAACTCCGTGTATGCCTTCCTGAATCTGGCCCATAATTCAATACAGAAATTTCAACATTTACATAATGTGAATATTTTTGTTATAAACTCAATTGTAAGTTTAACATTTCAAAATATATAGCTAATAGCCATTAGTAGGTTAGGAAAATATTATGCATGGAGACAGTAATAGTATAATTGAGATTGCAGAGTATAGTACAATAGATATTGGAGAAAAAAATAGTTTTTGGTAGGGGGAGGATTGTTTTGGGTGGGATGAAGTAATTGTTGAGGTAGTTGGATGAGTCAGTGTGAGGTGGAATGGGGGGATTACATATATTTGAGCTTCAGACTTCAAATCCTTCAGAACATGTATCTTAACACAACCCCATGGCTATTCTAGCACATTTCTAAAGGGCAAATGAGTCAAATCTGTCCATATTTCTGGGTCACTACCCCCCCCTTATGTTGGCCTTTGTCCAGATGTCTTGCACTAAGAGATTGAGAGTATCTGTGCAAAATCACGGACCTTCAGTGCCCTGATTTAAACAGGAGTGCTATCTGTGTTCACATGGTTTTCTGGACGGCAACAATGTTGTCTCCCATGAAACCTCGCTTATTTACATTTAAACGAAGTGCATGGCAAGTATATACAATGAGCACTGCTGCTCACCATGCATCACCATGCACACATGTAAACTCTGTGTAGGCTTCACACAAAGCCTACACAGATTTTATTAAATCCTGGGGACCCAGTGTCCATTGGAAGATTGCCATTGTTGTTTAAGTTTTCATTTGATACAATTTCGCACAAGAGCTGGACTCTGTGCAAAATGGCATAAGATTGACCCACCATAAGACCTTGCAGCTCAGATACTCTTCTCATTGAGATCAGAGCAAATCCGTAAAACTGTTTACCATGCTAAGAACCTCAAGTCAGCTATTTAAGCTGGTTCAAATGGAGGAAGTGTTAGCATCTCTATCACAAAATTAAGATCCCAGGGAGGAACCACAAGTTTTCTTGGAGGTCTCTTATGTGATACCACTTTCAAAACACAGTTTGATGCCAGAATGCATTAAATAAAGGGAGATCTGTAGGCTGACATGCTGAAATGGCTAACAAATGAAATATGATAAAGGAGTAAGACAGGCCATAGGAAAGTAGTTCATACAAAAATAGTAAAACCAAAGAAACACTAGCCTTGAATGGCTGCTAGTTATTTTGTTAGCACCAAAGAGAAAAAGTTTTCTGTTTGCTTATATATGATTTTCTAGTACTAGGCTTTCTTCCCTCTGCTAGTATCGGGTTCCTATCAGCATCTTGAATGCTGACAATAACGAATCTGATATTGTCGCATCGAGAATGCCGAAAGTGCAGAACATCGAACAGGTAAACGGAAATCTCCGTAAGTGGAGATTTCCATTTACCTCAATGTAGTGCGGTCTCGGAGTTGGTATATTTAAGTAGTGGGGGCTGTGGAGGGTGCAGGGGGGCTTGCCCCCTGCCTACAACATTTATTTTTTTTTTTTTTTTTATCGGCATTTGAAAATTGGATAGTTCGAGCATGCCAGTTTGACATTTAGTGATTCAAACTATTCAATTTTTGAAATGCTGATATAGACGCACTAGTACCTGCTGCAAGTCCTCTGCAAACAGGCGCATAAAGGGAATTAAGAGCTATCATCCAGGCAGTCAGTTGAAATTTTTTGGGGTCAGTATGTAACAGACATCTCTCTTTTTGTATGAGTAGAGCCATTCTGTAAAGAAGCTTGTGATAATTACCCCTGGCTAATTCTAAAAGAAGGGAGAACCACTGTTGCCTGGATCAGAAGGGAGTCACTACAATGATCTTCCTGTGTTCCCTTTGAATCTTCAGAAGTACCCTGGATATCAGTGGAAATGGTAGAAAGGCATACAGGTGCATTCCTGTCCAAGGAGAAGAAAAGGCATCTGTTTTCCATGCCTTCTTGCATGGAGTCATGGAGCTGAATTTTGCCAGCTGATTGTAAAAAGAGGAGGCAAAAAAGTCTACCTGAGAAACTCCACACAGATGTATCTAATCCTGGAAGATCTCCTTATCTAGTTTCCAGGTCTGCCATTGTCCAGCTTAGCTTGTCTGCTACATAATTTTGCTCCAATAGGATGTATAGGATGCCTGTAGAGTAAGCTTGTTTTGTTAAGCTATATCCCATGCTAACATGGCCAATCTGCATAAAGGGTAAGATCTGGTTCGCTTTTTGTTTTGTATGTACCACATCACTGCAGTATTGTCTGTAAAAACTTGAAGAGGGCCTGGGGACCAAAAGTGATTCAAAGAGTTGAGTGCCTTGATAAGAGCAAACATCTATTTTATGTTTATGTGCTTTGGTCTGTTTTTTCTCATCTCATATACCTTGCACTTCTATCTCATTTGATACTGCTTCCCAAACAAAGTCTAAAGCATCTGTTGTGACCGATGGCTTTGGAGCAGGAGACGAGAAGAGTAAACCTGGATTCAGGGATATCTGATATCTCCACCAAGTGATTTCTCTTCTCACAAATCCCACAAATGGAATTTGAAAAGATAATGGGTGTTGGTGTTGGGACCAAAGAGACTTAGATATCATGATATCTTTCTCATGTGGAGTCTTACAAGAGGTATCATGAGAATCATAGATGCCAAGAGACCCAAAATCCTGTGGTATTCTCTCACAGTGATCAATGTCTGAGTGGAAAATCTCTGGAATAGCTCTAAATGTAAATCTATTTTCTTCCAGTGAAAGAAAAGCACTTTGTACTAAGGTGTCTCGCAGACAACCCAGGAACACACTCCTGTGTGATGGAAACATAAAAGTATTTTGAATGTTCTAATGGAGTCCCAGTCTGTATAGGAGATCTCTCACCCAAGTGAGAGATTCCTGCCATTTTGAAAATACTGTGCAAAGATGAACATGTCCTCCGATTACAGAAAACTGTGGATACCCTGTAACCTGTGGTGGGCTATTACAAGAACTATATACTTTGTAAAAATTCTTGGAGCTCTGAATAGCCCCAAGGTTCTGGCAGAGAACTGATAATGTGATCCAGACACATAAACTCTTATGAAATGTCTAAAATCTGAATGAATAGGAATGTGAGGATAAGAATCTTTTAAATCTAAGGTTATTGAAAAACCTCAAGTGAGGAAGAATGAATACTAGATTGTGAAGTGAAAGCATTTTGAAGTTAGGCACTATTGCATACTGATTTTAGAAAGAAAGATCAAGGGATTTCATAGATTAGTACTAAGCTAACTGCCCTTGTAGGCCATTTCCAGCCTAGCCAATTACCCCATGTGAGCATCAAACCCTACACTTTGTGTTTATAAGGTAAACACCTTAACCATTATGCCAGCATCCCACCCATTTTCTTTTTTGCCACTAAAAACATTATTGAATAAAATCATTTTCTAAACTGGGAAGGAGGAACTGCTTCTTTTATCTCATGTGATAGCATGTGTTGTAAGACAGGGGAAAACAGAAGCATTTCGTCTGACAGATTTGTGAGAATTACCTGGAAAGGAAGACGTTCTTCCCACTGCCATTTATAGCTTTTATGAATCAGCCACATGACAAATTCATCTAAAACAGTCTGTTGCCAAAGAATGAAATGGAGATTCAGACTTTCTGGGAGAAATAAGGGAATGCCAGGGTGGGAGATGGGGACAAGAAACTCTGTATAGTCATTTTGCCTTTTTAACTGTCCTTTGTTCTAGGGGGGGCTTCATGCTTTCTCTTGGAACCTCCCTATTTATTGCTTTCTAAATGTCTGCTTACCAGCAGTCTACCGAGACCACTTATTTTGTTTCTCACCAAAATTGGATGAGAGTGCAGAAAATAGCTTGGAAATTTTGGAGAAGGACAGCTGAAAAATCTGAGAGATTTCATGAACCAATGTATCTCTCGCATCATATTTTTGATAACCTCTGCTGCTGTGGTTTCAAAAACAAAATCTCTAACCAAATAAGAATTCAAAATCTCATTTTTACATCTTCCAGGAGGCTCTGAGAGTGCAGACAGACAAACCGGCTTAACTCATTCACTCCAATGGAGCTCATGTAACTTCCAATGGGCAGAGCCTAAGCCTTTTCACAGAATCAAATTATGTCCTTACTTTTCAAACAAATATACTGTGGTGGTGGTGCTGCGGTAGCGTTGTCGCCTCACAGTAAGACGTTGTCCTGTTCAATTCTCAGCTAGAGTGTCTTCTGTATGGAGACATGCATGAATGGGCGTATCTTCATTGAAGGTTGTGCGTCAGGGCTGGTAACTCGGCATGTAAAAATCTACTGCCAATCATTAACAGACCGGAGTTCCACTGTGGCGACCCCTAAAGCCAAAAGTCACAACAACAATGTTTCAAACAAATGTTCATATCTCTGGAACCATAAGGATTATTAAAGAAGTATAAATGGCAGACTCTTCAGCACTAACTATTTTTATAGTGGTAGTATTCTTTAGGTTCTAGGTATTAAACTGAATTTTATAAGTCACAGTAAACATGGCAACTTTTACATTTCTAGTATTTTGCAAACAACTTACAATATCTTAGCAACGAATCAAGTTACAAACATACTGTCAGTAACATTTAATTCATCTAGGTGAGAACTTGTGTATGAGGCTAAGGAGTTCTGTCTGTGTTACTTGGTTGTTGAGATGTTTAGAAAAATGTGAAAATTATATCTATATAAATTAATATAATAAAAACAACAATTAATATCGATTTATCTGATCTGCACTAGACAGAGGTCAAATGTTAATGCAGTTGAGTTTGCTATTGTGTAAGCTTTAAGATGAAATCTTTAAAAAACTTGTATATAGTATGTTTTTGGAATTATTGATGCAAATATGAGTAAGCAATATTTGACACCTATAGGCTTCAGTAGGAGTTAACTGCAGATGCACCTGGAAGCATCACTCGGATGTAATGAGTTAGCAGAGTACCAGTGATGACAGCTCTGCATACAATATCTAATACATAATAAACACACTTTAAGCAATTAACAGTAAAACAAAATGAAAACTCCAGCAAAGCTAGAACTTCCACTGAGTGACCTTCCAAACATCTTGTATCAGAGGCACATGGGATATATGCAAATGACCCTTATGAACATCAGGTGTTTCAGCTAAATGACAATTCTAGCTTTGTTGGAGTTTTCATTTTGTTTTTACTGATTTTTGTTTTTACTGATTGTTTTTACTGATTGATCTTCTCACTTATTGTTTTAGTTTGTTGTTTGAGATATTTTTGCAGTGACCCTAATGATAATGGACATCAGCTGGGTATAACAGCCCTGTGTTTCTTATGCTTAGTCAAACACTCTGCTTGTCCTGTGCTGCTGAGGTGATAACAAGGCCGAAATATGCATATCTACAGCTAGTGGGGTCTGGCTTTATTGGCCTGAAATTGTCCAATAAAACAATGAAACAAGTCATGGGCATTCAAAATCACCAATTAGCTGAAACACCTGATGTTCATAAGGGTCATTTGCATATATCCCATGTGCCTCTGATACAAGATGTTTGGGAGGTCACTCAGTGGAAGTTCTATCTTTGCTGGAGTTGTTTTTTCAGTGTCCTTCTCACTTATTGTTTTAGTTTGTTGTTTGGGATATTTTTGCAGTGATCCTAATGATAATGGACATCAACTGGGTATAACAGCCCTGTGTTTCTTATGCTTAGTCAAACACTATTCTTGTGCTGTGCTGAGGAGATCATAACAAGGCTGAAATTTGCATACCCACAGCTAGTAGAGTTTAGTTTGACTGATGTTCATAAGGGTCATTTGCATATATCCCATGTGCCTTTGATACAAAAGTTTTGGGAGGTCACTCAGTAGAAGTTCTAGCTTTGCTGGAGTTTTCATTTTGTTTTTACTGATTGTTTTACAATGTTGTAACACATTCATTCTAAACTGCTTCTGCATTTAAACTGCTCAGCAAAACACCATTTAACTTGTTTGGAGAGGTAGCACCCCCCCCCAACAACTGTTCACCCTCAGTCACTTGAACTAGCTAGGTAATGTGTGGGAGGGACTATGTTTTACCTCCTTAAATATATTTCAGTATTTTGTCTTAATGCTGTAAGCAATATCTTATGCTAACTGATGTTTAACTATGTTCTCTGGCAATATGCTCATCTCACCTGCACAGAAATTGTTTAACTCCTTGAATAGGTTCAAATCTTTATGCTTTAATAATATTAGAAATTATGTTTTCTGATGAATATAATTTTCATCTTTGCTTGACTGGCAATTCTGTTATCTCACCAGCCTTAAAATCAAGTAGTGACATAAGAGCAGAATCCACACTTATACTTTATTTTGGAACTACTTGCTTTCAAATGTGAATCGTGCCTATTTTGAGATTTTAACATTATGTACTGTTTTATCTGCTCCCACCAACATGCTTATTTGCAGTATTAGCATATTGCTTTCTCTACCCCTTGCAATTTAGTTTTGCACTGTGCCATATTGTCTTACTGAAGATTAAACTGTAGTATCACAATGCCTACATATATGTAGAACTGGCATTGACAAGCTGACAGACGTGTTACTTGATTGCACTGCTAAACTGCTTTTACAATTTTTTTATGTAATCTTTACCTTCTGTGAATTATTGCTCTGATTATTATTCTGTTTACACTTGTTTTGGACTCTCTTTGCTAATCTACTTATTTTTTTTTCTGTAAGTAGCTGTTTGGACTAGTACAGCTTTTGCCTTACCCCTCTAGGTCACCTTACTGGAAGCCACCTGTTGCATATCTAATCTCAGGACACACAGAAAATACCCTGTATGTTGTTCTCTGTGCCCCTTTCTTTATCATAAACTACTTTCTTGCCTTGTCAGTGTTTATATCTCTATCAATTACCCTTCTTTCCTTGGTTGTCACTGTCTGCATATGTACCATATAGGTTCAAAGGTTCATAGGTTCATACTAGGCTATCTGCCCTAGGGCATTTATAAGCCTAGCCAGAGTGTGTTTGGCTTTCGCCACACATTTTAAATTAATTTTGCTATGCCTTTTTTTGAGGTTAGTATACTGTGCCTCTTTCTAACAGTGACACAGAAGTGATACCCGGGGTAAACCTATGATCTCCCATCCACTCATCAAGATTCCTCTTGAAGAGAGTCAATGAGGGACTCTGCCTAACCTGGACTGGGATTTTATTCCAGAGTGAAGGGAGCCTCTGGGTTATGAATCTGTCCCTTCAGCATGTCCTATTTATTTCAGTGCTGAGGTTCAAGTCTCTCGAGCACATAGCTCAATGGGATTTGGATTTTCTGAGGTGCAGCATGTCCATTAATTCCGGGTTGGACATGGCTTTATACGTCAGGCACAGATCACCTCTGAGCAGGTGGTATGCCACTGAGTAGAGCTGGAGTTTCTTTAACCGGGCAGCATATGGCATCTGTTTGAGCCCTTTGATCCTCTTGGTGAGGTACTTTTGGGGTCTTTCCAGTTGCTGCAGGTGTCTGGTAAGGTACATCCCAAAAGGGGCATTGTACTCAATTATGGGCCTGATGAGGGATGAGTAAAGAGGCACGATGACCTCCCCTGGTCTAGATGTGAATCCCTTCATGATTATGTGGGCTATATAAAATGTTTTTCTAACCACTTTGGCCACGTGGTTGTCAAATGAGAGATTGCTATCAACTTGGGTCCCCAGGTCCCTAATTACTTCTTCTGTACTTAATGGATTACCACCTATGTGGTAATTTGTGGGCACTTTGTTTTTGCCAAAGGGGATGACTATACACTTTTTGGCATTTAGGTTGAGGCCATGGCTCTGGCACCACTTGTCTGTTTCTATGAAGCCCTTTTGGAGGATGCTTGTGTCAGCTGGAGAGTCGATTATGGCGCCCAGTTTGCAGTCATCTGCGAACTTGGTCAGCCATAGTCCTTCCGTGTTGGCCTGTACCTCAGAGAAATATATACCAAACAAGAGAGGTCCCAGGACTGAGCCTTGTGGGACGCCACTTGTAACTGGTTTGGAGTCTGACATGGCTCCAGCAATTCTAACCATGTGGGTTCTGTCCTTGAGCCAGTTTGCAACCCATCTAGTGACATAGGAGCTTATATTTAAGCTGGTGAGCTTATCTATAATGCCCGAGTGGGGTATTGTATCGAAGGCTTTTGTGAGGTCCAGATAGGCTGTGTGGACCACCTTCCCCTCGTCAATGGCCTTGGTGACTGTTTCAAAGAAATCAACCAGGTTTAAGAGGCAGGATCTGCCCTTAACAAAGCTAAACTGGGTAGGATCCAGTGTCTGTAGGTCCCCAATATCTTTATTTATGAGGTCCATGATGATCCTTTCCATAGCTTTGCAGACCAAGCTAGTCAGGCTTATGGGGCGATAGTTTCCAGGATCCGTTGAGGCACCACCTTTGTGGAGAGGGTCCACTGTTGCTGTAAGCCACTCTTTGGGTACATATCCTGTAGTAAGGCTGAGATTGAACAGTAGTTTTATGTTTGGGTTTAGCTCTTCTTGGAGTTCATGTAGGACGCAGCCCGGGACACTGTCCGGTCCCATTGATGCTGTGTTTTTTGCTTTGGAGAGGGCAGCTCTTACCTGAGCATCTGAGATGTCAGGGGGCAGCTCTCTGCTGGGATAGATATTTGCCCTTTTGGTGGGGAGGGGGGGGAGAAGTTTGCGCTGAACCTGTCAGCTAGGATGTTGGCAATGTCTGTGGGTTCGGTGTATTTTTTGTCATTTTGGACTAATTCTGAGCATATCTGGGAATTCCCACCCAGGTTCCTAACATAACTAAAGAAAGCCTTGTGATTATCCTTAGTATCCTGTGCAATTTTTCTCTCAAAGCTGGCTTTAGACGATTTTATGAGTGCCCGTAGTTTTTTGCTAATACTGATCAGAGATGCCTTCCCTTTTTGGGATTTTGCTCTATCATGTAGTAGCTTCCACCTTCTATTGTATAGTTTGTTTATGGCTGGGGTCCACCAGACAGGACGTCTGCCTTTGGAGGATTGGGTCTTAGTTTTATTTGGGATTGCATGATCCATGCATTCCTGAAGGTCCTTTTGGCACTAATGCCTAATTGCCTCCTTTACATTTATATATCTTTCTTCAACAGTTAGCCATAGAATTTTTGTTATATTACAGATAGTCATGAACTGCACTCCTATCCCCCAACCCCAAAGACTACAGCAGAAGAAATACAATATCCAGGTCTGCAAATAGTTTCATAGTTTCATAGTTTAGTACTAGGCTATCTGCCCTGGGGCATTTGTAAGCCTAGCCATAGTAATGTGGCTTTCGCCACCCCATGAAATGGTACAAAAATGTACAGAATAGATTTAGAGTACTGTGCCTCTGTCTAGTAGCGACACAGTGAAGGTCCCCTTATATAATAGAATTAGTTTACTGTGCCCCTGTCTAGTAGTGACACAGAGGTGACCCCTGGGGTAAACTTACGATCTCCCATCCACTCATCAAGATTTTTCTTGAAGAGAGTCAGTGAGGGGCTTTGCCTAACATGAACTGGGATTCTGTTCCAGAGCATGGGAAGCCTCTGGGTTATGAATCTATCCCTCCAGCATGTCCTATTCATACTTGTGCTGAGGTTTAAGTCTTTAGCTCTCGTGGTTCTGATGGATTTGGTTTTTTTGAGGTGGAGCATGTCCATCAGTTCCTGATTGGACTTGGCCTTGTATTTCAGGCATAGATCACCTCTGAGCACGCGGTATGCTACTGAATAGAGCTGGAGTTTCTTTAGTCTGGCAGAATAAGACATATGTTGGAGACCCTTGATCCTCTTGGTGAGGTACTTTTGTGGTCTCTCCAGCTGCTGCAAGTGCTGGGTGAGGTACATACCAAATGGGGCATTGTACTCAATCATGGGTCTGATGAGGGAGGAGTATAAGGGTACAATGACATCCTTGGATCTGGATGTGAATCCCTTCATGATAAGGTGTGCAAGGTAGAATGTCTTTCTAGCCACTTTGGCAACGTGGGTATCAAATGAGAGGTCGCTGTCGACTTGGGTCCCTAGGTCTCTGATTACTTTTTCCATACTCAGTGGGTTACTGTCTATGTGATAATTTGTGGGTACTTTGCTTTTCCCAAAGGGGATGACTATACATTTGTTGGCATTTAGTTTAAGGCCATGACTCCGGCACCAGTTGTCCGGTTCTGTGAGGCCTTTTTGTAGGATGTACATGTCAGCTGGTGTATGACTATGTCATCTGCGAACTTTGTCAGCCACAACCCTCCCATGTTTGCTTTAACATCTGAGAAATAAATGCTGAACAAGAGGGGTCCCAGGACAGATCCCTGTGGGACACCACTTGTGACTGGCTTTGAGTCTGACATGGCTCCAGCGATTTTGACTTTATGGGTTCTGTCCTTTAGCCAGTTTGCAACCCATCTAGTGACATAAGGGTTTACATTTAAGCTGTTGAGCTTATCTATGATGCCTGAGTGGGGTATTGTGTCGAAGGCCTTAGCCAAGTCCAGGTAGGCTGTATGGACTGCTTTGCCCTCATCAATGGCTCTAGTGACTGTTTTGAAAAAGTCAACCAGGTTCAAAAGGCAGGATCTGCCCTTTACAAAGCCAAACTGGGTGGGATCAAGTGTCTGTAGGTCCCCAATGTCTCTGTTTATGAGTTCCATAATGATTCTTTCCATAGCTTTGCAGACCAGGCTGGTTAAGCTTATGGGGGTAGTTCCCAGGGTCTGTAGAGGTACCCCTTTGTGGAGTGGGACCACTGTTGCTGTACGCCAGTGTTCAGGTACATATCCTGTAGTAAGGCTAAGGTTAAATAGCATTTTTATGTGCGGGTTTAGCTCCTCTTGGAGTTCACGTAGCACGCAACCCGGGATACCGTCAGGTCCCATTGATGCTGTGTTTTAGCTTTGCTGAGGGCGGCTCTCACCTGGGCATCTGAGATGACAGGGAGATTACATTCAGCTGGGATAAGTATTTCTTCTTTTGGGGGTGAGGAAGGGGAGAAATTTGCACTGAACCTGTCTGCCAGAATGTTGGCAATGTCTGTGGGTTCAGTGTATTTTTTGTCGTTGTGAACTAACTCTGAGCATATCTGAGGGTTTCCACCCAGGTTTCTAACATAGCTGAAGAAGGCTTTGTGGTTATCTTTAGTGTCCTTGGCGATTTTTCTCTCAAAGTTGGCCTTGGATGTTTTTATGAGAGAACGTAGTTTTCTGCTAGTGTTGATCAGAGATGTCTTTCCTTTATGGGATTTTGCTCTGTCGTGCAGTAGCTTCCTTCTTTTGTTATACAATTTGTTAATGGCTGAGGTCCACCAGACAGGACGGTTGCCTTTGGTGGAGAGGGTCTTGGATTTATTTGGGATTGCATGATCCATGCATTCTTGGAGATGTCCATAGAAAGCATTTGTGAAGGATTCAGCATTGTAGGATGCGGTTTCCACTGGCCCAGTGGGCTTAAAGGATACCATCTCAGTCTTAAGAAGAGTGAAGTTGGCTTTTGAGAAGTTTTTCACTGTGGTCTTTTGTGCTGGGGGTGGAGGTGGGATATGTATATCCAGGGTGATTAGTTTGTGGTCAGATCTCACTAGTGAGGGGTATACTTCCGGTGTGGAGCATTTTGTCCCCATGTTTGTGATGATAAGGTCTAGTATATTATCTCCCCTAGTGGGAGAGATGACTAGTTGCTCCAGTGCATTTGAATTTATGAATTCCAGGAACCTTTGGGCTAGGGTGTTAGTGCTAGAATAATGTACCCAATCAATGTTAGGGTAGTTGAAGTCTCCCAGTATGATGGTATTTTGTGATACATTCATATCCTCCAATGTCTTCAGGAAGGCTGAGTGGGGTTCCTGAGATTGGGAGGGTGGTCTGTAA
The DNA here is from genome assembly GCF_019279795.1 of Protopterus annectens. Taxonomy (NCBI): domain Eukaryota; kingdom Metazoa; phylum Chordata; order Ceratodontiformes; family Protopteridae; genus Protopterus; species Protopterus annectens. Next base: position 635,010,177 of record NC_056725.1, read on the forward strand.
CATGCTACCAGTTGTATAGCAGTTTTGCCTATGGTTTGTTGCACCTGTATGGTCTCTGATGCTTCATGTGTTGCTACTAACCTGGAGGTGTGGGGAGTTTACTTGTATAAGGGAAGTTTACTTGTTCATTCTGTTATCCTAGTCATGCTTTGTTGAAAATTGCACCAAGTTTAATGCCTCTTCTCTGCTTGGCCACCACTTAGTGATTTGCTTTGTGGCTGTTTAACTGGAATCAAAAGTAACCTCCACTGCACCTTAATCTTTCCCTGCCCCTTTCCTCTAAGCAATAAGCTACACCCTACTGTTGGAAGCCTGCACTTTCTTAATTGCTTTTTCCAGCTACTGCCTTTGTGTCTCTCTGTCTTTGTCTGCATAGGCAGTTCTGTGTTGGTTTGCTTCTTCTCTTTCCGATGTCCTGAAGTTTTCACTGACTAGTGAATGAACAACTTATAATTTGAGCATTAAATATGGTTAGGTTTAAAAGTAGCTAAGAAAAAGTTATTTTGTCATTTTTCCTAACTACCTCTGTCTACTGCCTACCTTGCACAACTTTGTAGTTTGCATAATTATAATGCACTTAAATCTCTTCTTTCACCTCAGTACTTAAATTCAGTTTTATTGCCTGTTCGTATATAACCTTCAGGCTTAGAGATAGTTTTTTTCTTTTCACCCATGGCACCTATACCACCTCCTTAAACTGCTCCACTCACTATGCTCAGTCTCATTTCACTACCCTACCCTACTCCCTCTTAATACCCATCCCCACTTCACCTAAACATATACCATTCTATTCCCCCACTCCTGACAATAAAATAACCAATGAAATTCATTGAAGCATTCAACTGGCATAACTCAACTTGCAGACACTTTACAGGCCCACCTAACTCACTACATCAAGAAAAATAGTATATAACTTCCACCCAGCTAACTGTCTTCCCATAACTTATGTATAATATGCTATGCCTCCAGTCTACTCTCACAGTTATACTAGTATCTCAGTCTCTCTCCCATCAGGAGTTAGTTGAGCTTGTTGAGGAGATTGGGGACAGGAAGTTCAATGCCCACATCAGCCATATTGAGAACATGCTCCAGCGACTCCTTGAGGCACTTCCCTGCCCAGTGCTGCCTACAATCACTGAAGCAGGACACAGTGGTGACAGCTCACAGGGTGACATTTTGTATGCATCTCTGAATACACCATCCTTTTCTCATACCTAATGTGCCTCCTCACTTTTGTGTCTACAACCTACCTTGTTATGTTATAAAATCCACCATTTGCTATTGTCTGCCCTCTGTTTTTCTGATGTCTCCTTCATCAATGTGTTCCCCCTTCCTTATTGTGTCACCCCACATCCTGTCAGTCACATCTGTCATTTCCAGCTACTTAACCTCCCACTCTTACCTGTTTCTGATATCCCCGACTCTCACCTCTCAAAGATAAAAAAGGGGACCTGTCCTACAAAATAAATACAGGATCTGGGGACCCAAGTAGACAGTAATCTCTCCTTTGATAATCACATTGCCAAAGTGGTTAGAAAATCCTTCTATGTGGCCCACCTAATCACAAAAGGGTTCGCATCCAGATCAAAAGAGGTCATTGTGCCCCTCTACTCATCACTCATCAGACCTATCTTAGAGTACAATGCCCCATTTGTGATGTACCTTACAAGACACCTGCAACAGCTGGAAAGACCCCAGAAGTACCTCACCAAGAGGATCACTGGCCTCAGACAGATGCCCTATGCAGCTCGACTGAAGAAACTCCAGCTGTACTCGGTTGCATACCGCCTACTCAGAGGTGATCTTTGCCTGACATACAAGGCCATGTCCAAACCAGAATGAATGGACCTGCTCCACCTAAAGAAAACCATATCCCCTCGAGCCACATGCTCTAGGGATCTAAACCTCACCACAACAATAATAGGACATGCTGGAGGGATAGATTCCTGTCCCAGAGACTTCCCATGCTTTGGAACAAGATTCCAGTCTACATTAGGCAGAGCTCCTCGCTAACACTCTTCAAGAGAAACCTTGACAAGTGGATGGGGAACAGAAAGTTTACCCCCAGGATCACTTCAGTGGCTCTGCTGACAGAGGCACAGGTTACTAATCTAAGGGGGGCGGAGAAAGCCAACACATTCTGGCTAGGTTTATAAATGCCTTCGGGCAGATAGCCTAGTACCTACCTATGAACCTATGAACCATACATACTTCTCAACTTCACCTATGTGTGTGTGATTTACACAAAAGATCTGTTAAAACTGGTCAGCCTACACATTGTTTTTTTATGAGACAATATTTACAATGTCATTATCCAAAAATTCTAAATTACGAAGCTTACCATTATTAATTTGCGAAGAAGGTAAGCATTACGGTCCTATCCCATCTTCATCCTGATCATTCCCGAATTTGTCAAAAAGTGTTTCTACCCCCTAATTGCTTCATATTTTCATCTATGTCCTGTCCTACCATTTCCAACCTTTAATCCGGTCCAAAAATACATAAACACAACAAACTCACACACACACACACACACACACACACACACACACACACACACACACACACACACACACACACACACACACACACACACACAAACACAGCCATGAATGGCTTATAAACAGAAATAGTTATGTCAGTACTCATCTGTTGCATGACAGTTGGCATAGAGCAGCAATGCTGGTCATTCAGGCGCATTGAGTAATGGTAGTTCTCCTCCAATGGCAAAAATGAAGAAAATTCCTACTTATGTGCTGAGACTTTGGCATCCATCTTGTATCTGGGGGGAGCATCAGTACGTGTCAGTTAGCAATTCTGACATAATTAAAACAGGATAAGGTGATTCTGTCTGTAACTGCTTTCATCACTCCACATATGACTGTGACAAGTCCATACCAGGGCAATGAGTGCAAGGTTCTAATCCACTGAAAGTGGGATATTGTGTCACATTTTCTTTTCAGTCTGCAACTATCTTCCATTCAAAAGGAAAGTGTATAACATTTGCCGACTAATATGAGGAAACAAAATATTAAAATTATTTGTGTGTTTTGCTTAATATCAGTCTGCAAATGGTATACCTTTGCCTGATATGTATTACTAATGACCACATACAGACAGACTGCCTTGCAACCCTGGATAATGTGCTCATGTGGGAAATATAATTTTATTTATTTGTTTGTTTGCTTATTGACATATTATTACAAGGAAAGTTTGACAGGGTAGGTGCCAATTTTCAGTGGAGGCCTGGGGAGAAAAGCTCCAAATTATTACAAAAACATTTTTAAGAACAGTAATTTTACGATCTTCAAATATAATACAAAAGCATCTACAGTTTAAATAATTATACCAAATTACACATAATGTGAAAACACTGGTTAAGAATAGGTACAATTTATGTGAGATTGATTTAATATTTAGACAGATTGTATACTCTATATATAGAAATTAAAGGTAAGTTACTATAATATAAACCAGCATTACAACATGAAATGAAAGAAAAACAGGGTTACAGGTTCAAAGAGTCATAGGTATATATTAGGCTAACAACCACCAGGGCCTTTATAAACCTAACCATGCAACCCAACTCAACTGTATCCTTATGTATCATGGCAATTTATTAGGAGTGACTATGGCATATTTAGAAAGAGTGTCAGGGGACAGAAATAGATTGAAGTAAGTAATTGAATGAATGGGTTATACTCCATTATGTTATATATATGTATATATATATATATATATATATATATATATATATATATATCATCACCCACATCCATCCTGCTCAATCCCGAGTTCATCACCTTTGTGATTTCACTTTTGAACATTCCTTTCAGCTGGGAGTTGCCAGACACATGCAGTATAGGTTTTTTGTGGTCTCACACTGGACTGCACTGATCTGGGGCATATCACTTACTCAAGCAGGGTTTCCATTCCACTAATGTGTACCTTGCATCATTCTCAGAAACATATGGACAGCATTCCCTGTGTGATGTTTTAAATAAGAGAGTGATAAGTAATGAGAGTAGCAATATACTGTGAAAATACAAAAACTCTTTTGAAATAGAATGAGAGGGAAGTAGCCACTAGATGGTGCCAGAGTGCTGTAAATACATTCAGCTAAAGCTATGTTATTGTCTTATACTACTGATTCAGATATAAAGATGTGCTGAAACAGAATTGGAAAGTATTTCAATGTTATCCAGATGTAATGGAAATTATTAGTGATGAGCCTGAGTTTGTGAATAAAAGAAGGCTGAAAGATTTATGAATCTGTATTCCTTTGTTAAACTCAGTAGTCACATTCTGTATAATTAAGTTCTTTGAAGAAAATCTTCATGTATAATATATTGAGATATTTTTTACTTTTTTCTGTCCTGTTTTATTAGTTGAAGGTGGAGCTTATCTCCCCAGGCCTCTACTGAAAATGGACATGTATCCAGTTGGACTAGCCCGGTCAACAAATGTAAAATAAATAAATAAATAAATAAAATAAATAAATAAATAAAATCAAAAACAGAAAGGTAACATTAGGATTACTAAGAAATGTACCCACAAATGTTGCAATTGTAGGTATTTCAGATGGCCCCCTATATTTATAATCTCAGTTAATAAGACATATGCAAGTGTAGGTTACTTAGACTGTCTTTCTAAAATTGTAGTTTACATTGCACAGTGCTTTGCATGTGAATGTTTTTATACTGGAAAACATCCTATGCACTTAACTCATTCAAGCCTGTAGTGCCTTTTTATATCTTTCCAGTTAACAGTCATAGCTCCATATGGTACCCACACATTTCTTGAGTCTGACTTTTTAACTAAGTGACTGGCCAGCTTATAACAGGACTTAAAACAGCAAGGAATTAGTAATAAAATGATATTAGGAATGTTAATCTAGGATGTCCCACATAAGAAAAGCCTTGATTATCTTATGCTTTTTAAGCTGATTGAAAAATGTATCTTAATTTGCGTGCTCTGCTCCTATGCTGTGCTGGATACAAAGTCTTCTTAAGACACACAGTCAGTTTACTGCTGAATCAGAGACACAGAGCTTTGCATGACTCTATTTAATGCACCAAGCCTTTCAAATTGCACACTGATAAAGAAATATATTTTTCAGCTATAAGCACAGTTACAGATAACTTATTTTATAACAAACGACACGTACTATTTCTGTCAGATTGTAGCATATATTTACAAAGTTTTCCTTCATTACAGATATGAATGATGGAAAATACAAAATACCTCTCTCTGTCCTTCTCTCACATAACTGAATTAATATAATAGTTATATAGAGAGCTAATCACACACATGTTTTTTTGGCCTTCTGTGGGAAGTCACATAATGTCTGTTTTTAGACTTTTCTATTTTCCTATTTTCCTGTCAGCATTTCTGCTGATGTGAAAATACACAAATGCACACAATCAGAATAACAGAAGAATGAAAGGAAACTTCTGTTCTGTACCTACTGGAAAAACATCATGTATTGCTGAATTTATAAAAAAGGATGTCTGTTAATAGGTATTTGTTCTATAAACATGAGAAAATCATGTAATGCTTGCTTTCCAATATTGCTTTGTTAGGCATTTTCTGATGCTGAGAAGAGAAGCCTGTCTGTTATACATATAGTATGAATGCACATTTTACATATTTAAGCAAACTTTTTATTCTATGCTTTATTTTCCAGCATATTTACAACAGAATTAATTTCAGCCTTATATTCATAATATCTAACACTGATTTTTCAGAAAAATCACACTACATAGGTGTTAATGGGTTAAAGATAGGATCTACAAGTATGTTTATGCTGTCAGAAGAGGCAATGTTAATAATGCCTTGGAAAAGCACAATCAGCAGTTTAAAAACTTCAAAAAGTTTTCAATTTTTTTTGTATTAGATAATGCTAATCTTGGTTAAAAAGGGGTTGATGAAGAAATCTTGTTAGAAGTGAAAGAGTTAAGGTGCCAAATTTTGTTGAAAGTTTATGTACAGTTAGGATTGAATGGTGTAATTAATTATAAATAAGTTTTAAATCAAGAAAATTGAATCATTAATATTACTGGATGGTTTTAGGCATGAGATATATTATAACTGTTATTTATACTTTATAATGTAATATCTGTTAATCTAATGAAGTAATTGAATTGTTGAACAACAAAAGTGCTTACTGCTGTGTAATAACTTATCAATTGTTTATTTAGCTGTCTGTTTTTCTTTTAGGTCTAAACCAGTTAGCTGCAATCGCATTGCCGTGAACACCTAATCATCGTCCCGCATTCAGCAAAAATCATTTCAGCGGTTCACTGAATTTACCGAGGGCAAGGAAATACTTGCCCTCCAGTACAATGGACCTACACCTAAACAAATCAAACCCACCCAAGTGGGGGGCTTTGCCCACCCACACCCCCGATGTGGGGGGCTGTGCCCCCACACACCTCCTAACTATATATACCAACTCTGAAATCACATTACAGTATTTCCTTTCCCTGGGTAATTTCAATGAATCGCTGAAACGACTTTCACTGAATGGGGGTCGATGATTATGTGGCTTTTTTAGTGACCATTTTTACTTTGGTGCATGTTTTCCAATCACCTTGCAAACCCTGCTAATACAGTGGTCTAAAGTACACTAGTGACATAGCCAGGGGGTCAATTTCATTCATATGTTTCTCTTTTAGTATTGTCATATATGTGTTACATTCCCAGGAAAGTAAACAATCCTGTAATGAGCATTCATATTATGTGGAAGAGGTTGGCAATGCTTATCTTTTTGGATTCTTCTGACACTGTTGAGATGGGCATTTGGGAGATATGAGTTGCTAATGGCTATAATAACTCCTTTGACTGAGCTGTGTATTTATGCAGTGATGTTTAATGTGTTTTATGTCACATATACCATTTATTAATACAGCACTATAAAACATTATAGTGCAGGAGTTCTGAGTTCAGTTCCACTGATGACTGTTATTTGTTCTGTCTTTTTGTAATCTGTCTCCACACATTATACATTTCAGAGGAATGTGTTTTATGACAGGCCAGTGCCCCTCCTATGATCCTATAATCCTATGACCCCTTTCACTCTGATGTGTCACCTCAACAGTAAAAAGTAGATATACTGGCATGTAGACCAAATTTCAGCACTGACTCGCCTTGGAGCAACATATACTTTGTTTTTAATGACCTTCATACTATAGTAAAGTTCCATGTCTAAAACTCGATTGTTATCAGGAATGGAGTTGGGTGTTACATCACAGTCCTGTATTATTTTATATCCCGAATCACCTGTAACTACTTTATTTTGTTTAAATGGCTGTACTGTCATAAATATTCTCCTACCTACCTTTCATGTAATGTTTTTTCCAGTAACTCACTTTGCACCTTTATGTTCATTCTCTCAATAGATTCTGTTACCTTGTGTGATCTCAACTCCAGCCTCAGCATCTGTATTAGTCGCCTTTCCATTGCACACATCTTTATGTATGCATTTGCTATTGCTGACTGCATCATCATTAAATAACTTTGCACATTTGCACCAACCACTGGTTTTGCTCATGAACAGTCATTGTTTACTCCTTGTATTTAGATGTGGCTGTAAGGTGGCTTAGCATGATCTAGCCATGGGCCTGTGCTGCACACGCAATGAGTGGCTCCTCATTGTGTGCACTGGCCTGTCTGCATGCATATCTGATTAACAATTCTACTCATCATGCCGGGAAGGTAAATAGTGTTGGCGCGCCCATGATGCAACCACACCATTAATGAATCCCTGGATATGTGTGCAGGAAGCGAGATCAGTTTTTGCATACAGGATTCTTGGCATCTTTTGAAATGTATTTCAGATATGAAAGTTTCAGCAGATGATATTTGTTTGGCTACCATGCATATCAAGTGGTATTATTCCATGAAAATAGACAGAGATATCCAGGATTTTCAAATTTGAAAGTTTTTTACCTGGCCCAGAAGACAGAATATCATGCATAATATGAGTAATAATATAAATGGTGATAGTGTACAGGATCAAGAGAATGCCACATTAACATCTGTTATATGGAGTCACAGTGGGTTCAAAGGCCTAGACCCCATTGACTCACATGATGTGACATGCATCTGAGTTATGAGATGCTATTGTCCATACACAAACTACTTTGGGGACAACAAAGGTTTAGTCAATGATACAGCTCACAGTGGCAGATCCAGGAATTTGCAGAAGGGGGGCGCAGTCTGGTTGGTTGACTACTGGGGAGGAAGCAAGAAACTGGGACACTTGGTTTGGTGGTTGTATAAAGATCACCTTAAGAAGCTCTGACATCACATCTGCAAAGACATCCCTTTACATTCAGTTACACATGATTTTGCTGTGGATGTGGTAGCAGAAAAAAGTAATTCCTGTGCAGCACACAGCACATCTATTTTCAATGCATGCCTGGAAAAGATTTGTTGACCATACCAACTCACATTCTCCTTCCATGGCATACTGTGGGCATATGGACTGTTATAAACTTGTAAAGAATCCCACTAAAGGTGAAAATAACCACAGTGAAATCTACTTTGTTGTTATGAAACATAAAATATATACCACAGACACGTTTGGATAAATTAGTAAAAGCATCATTTATTTGATGTACCAAATAACAAACTAAAAGTATGGTTTCATGCCGGGAAAGAGCACTACAGATGCGATGTTTGCTCTGAGAGTGTTGATGGAGAAGTACAGAGAATGTCAGAAGGAGTTGCATTGTGTTTTTGTAGACTTAGAGAAAGCATATGACAGGGTGCCTAGAGAGGAGTTGTGGTATTGTATGAGGAGGTCAGGAGTGTCAGAGAAGTATGTAAGAGTGGTACAGGATATGTACGAGGGTAGTGTGACAGTGGTGAGGTCTGCTGTGGGAGTGACGGATGCATTTAAGGTGGAGGTGGGGTTACATCAAGGATCAGCTCTGAGCCCTTTCTTATTTGCAATGGTGATGGACAGGTTGACAGACGAGATCAGACAGGAGTCTCCGTGGACTATGATGTTTGCAGATGACATTGTGATCTGTAGTGAGAGTAGGGACAGGTGGAGAAGACCCTGGAGAGATGGAGATATGCTCTAGATAGAAGAGGAATGAAGGTCAGCAGGACTAAGACAGAATATATGTGTGTGAATGAGAGGGAGGATAGAGGAATGGTGAGGATGCAGGGAGTAGAGGTGGGAAAGGTGGATGAGTTTAAATACTTGGGGTCAATAGTTCAGAGTAACGGTGAGTGTGGAAGAGAGGTGAAGAAGAGTACAGGCAGGATGGAGTGGGTGGAGAAGAGTATCAGGAGTGATTTGTGACAGACGAGTACCAGTAAGAGTGAAAGGGAATGACTACAAGAGGGTAGTGAGACCAGCTATGTTATATGGGTTGGAGACAGTGGCATTGACAAAAAGGCAGGCGTTTGAGCTGGATGTGGCAGAGTTAAAGATGTTAAGATTTGCACTGGGTGTGACGAGGGTGGACAGGATTAGGAATAAGTATATTAGAGGGTCAGCCCAAGTTGGAAGGTTTGGGGACAAAGCCAGAGAGGCAAGATTACGTTGATTTGAACATGTGCTGAGGAGGATGCTGAGTATATTGGGAAAAAGATGCTAAGGATGAAGCTACCAGGTAAGAGGAAAAGAGGAAGGCCTAAGATAAGGTTTATGGATGTGGTGAGAGAGGACATGCAGGTGGTTGGTGTGACAGAGCAAGATGCAGAGTACAGGAAGAAATGGAAACAGGTGATCCGCTGTGGCGACCCCTAACGGGAACAGCCGAAAGAAGATGATGACCAAATAACAAACTAAACTCATAAAACTTTTCTTAGCTGACCATTGTGTTTTTGGATTGTTTACTGTTCTTTCTCTGGGTTAAACACAACTAATTTTCTTTAACAAAAGTTCTACTGTACCATTTCTCTCCTTTCAACAAATTCTGGAGTGAGTGAAGAAGGGGGAGGCAATGCTGGTCTCCAGGAGTTCAAAAATGCTGGTTGTCCTTTTTCAAGTCAAAGTTCAATGAAACTTAAACTGGTTTTAGTTCAATGTTTTCCAAGTTCATGGCCATCTGAATTTGAGTAATTTCTTCTTCCAACACATGTTCTTTGACAGTGATCTTCTGTCCTGTTGAACTTTCACGCAGCTTGGATTGCAGTCACCCCAACTTCAGCACTGGGGAAATAGTTCTAATTTGGTGAATGCAATACTTTCTACAGGTGTATTTTATAATTGGAATAGTCTTGTAGCAATTAACATTTTTGGGACTTGAATATTAAGGAAACATTTTCCAATACAATTCTGCTACCTTGTTTTCCACAGCTGCTGGCAACTTAAATGCAGCAGTGTTACATTATCATTTTGCCAGATTTTAAACAATTCAGCTGATGGTTCAGCCTTATTAACAAAGCTTTCTGTGTCCATTTAGCTTCACTGTTCAGGATGTTTGGCTGTAGTTAGAGAACACATCATTGTACATGTTAGTGATCTTGGTGTCCTGGTTAACTATATTGTCTTTGGAGCAACTGAGTTCTGCAGGGGTACTACTCTGACTGAATTCTACAATCTTTTCTCTTCTGTTTGTTAGGTTTTCTCCATTTTTTCTTTAGTCATGTCCATTTGTATCTGGAAGTTTCCCTTAATACAACTCGTGTTCCTGAACATCTGTTCACCTTTTGTTGTCTTCCATTTCTTTGCATTGCTCTTGTATACATCTCTCCTGAACTTCTCTCGCTGTCATCTATCAAACTCTACATTAAAGTTTTACATAATGTACCCTGCTCTCATTATCTTTAGAGAGCCTTCTTTCCTCAGCCACTTCTAAAGCCTTCACAGAAGGTCATTTTGCCTTCTCAGACAGTCATTTTGCTTTCTTAATAATCTTTCTATTTTAGAATTAATTTTTGCCACTTACAGGGTAATATTTTAAACTTCTGTCCATAGTTCATGCACTCTGTCCAGCATGCCTAATCCATGACTACTGGTACTTATTACTTTCTATGTTGCCTGGGGAGTAGATGACTTCTGTGATGGTAGTACTGACTTCTCTGATGGTACTTCTATGAATTGCTATGTTGCCTGTAGAGTGGATGACTTATGATGGCAGAGCTCTGATTGACTATGTTGCCTGTGAAGCAGATTACTGGTACTTCTTACTTTCTATGCTGCCTGGGGAGTAGATGACTTCTGTGATGGTAGTGCTCTGACTTAATTAGTAGTCTGATGTAGTCAATATGTTATACCATCTAAAGATATGTAGAAAACTATACATGACAGGAGAGCAAGTCCAACAAATGTTTTGTGAGTGTAACACTAAGCATTTTGTGATGGCCTCTACGTTCCCATACCGTACTGTAATATATGTCACAAGCTTCATCATACTACTGTTCGATTCTTAATTAAGCAGATTAATAAGTAGCATTCTTCTCGGTTGTCTTTCTGCAAATAAATTGATTACTGAGGAGTAGTCTATCGGGATGTCCCTATGCATGAACAGCAACACTAAACTGTTAAGGCGCTCTTGTCCCGTGGTACTCCGGAGTTCAGACTTTATCAGTTTTAAGGTTGAATTAGCCCTCTCTACTCCAGCAGTTGTGACTGGAGTGAGCAAGAGTGTATTTAATACAAAGGAAATGTTTGGGAACATTTTGACATTTGTTTGCGAATAGGTCTGCTTCAAATCATTTGGCAGTGCAGAATTGTCTGATAAAGCTTCCCATGTCCTTTTCCACAGTCTGAGCTCTTGGTGGAATGTTGTCGGTGAAGGCAAGTCAAAAAATGTTTTAAGTGAACTCTCTCTATCTAATGTTAAGCTGTTCAAGTGTGTTGGAATTAGTGAGAGTCCTTGAATAGCTGTTGATGCCATTGTAGTGAATTGTTTGGACAGTTCATGAGTGAAGTGATCCAGAAAGGGAATAAAAATTGCTCTTCACCAGTACTCTTCTGAAGTCTCTCCAGTCACATTGTTCCTCATAGTCTGTTTGCTACAGACACGTGGAAGGGGTAATTCAGCATTGCTGCAGAAGCTCCCCATTTCTGACATATCTCTGAAGATATTCCTAAACTCATTCTCAATGTTTGCACGAACAGCCCGCAGCTCATGAAGCACACAGCTGACTTGTTCATATGCATACAGTATGCCTTGTGACGATCCTTGCAGAAGTTTGCTAAGGGGCTTAGTAAAGCCAAACAAGAACCTTGCTGACTGGAAGGAAACAGCAAAGCGAGACTTAGTAATTGAACTGTAAAGTCCACTGGCATCTGTCAAAGTTAGTCCATCCCAGTGTGGCCCTCTGTTATTCATAATAATGTCTAAACAGTGAATGAGTGCTTTATACATATGATAGAAGTCATCAAAGGCTGTATGTCTCTCCACCCATCTGGTCTCACTCAGCAACTTAAGCTTATGTTTTTCTATAGGTTTTTTGCACTTACCTTTTGCTGTAAATTTATGTACTGCACTGATTCCTCTAGACATCTTTGCCTTTTTGGGGAGTATTTGAAAAACAAACCAACTTCCTTCACTATATTTAATATTATTTGTACTTCTGGAACTTGGCAAGCCTTTGAAAGTACAAGGTTCAACTGGTGACTAGCACAATGGAAAAAAATAGCATGTGGTACTTTTTCTTGAAACAAAGCTGCACAGCCTTTTTGTGCTCCAGCCATGTTTCCAGCACCATCGTAACCTTGAGCTTTGCAGTGCTCAAGATTCAACGTTAACTTTGTTAGGAATGTGACCAACTTATTGCAGATCTTCTCTCTGGCCACAGATTCACAGGCAATAAACTCTATGAATATCTCCACAGGATGGCCATTCTTCACATATCACTATACTACTCCCAGTTGTTCCCAGTTGCTTATATCTGCAATTTCATCTGCTTGGATGGAATAAAAGGGTCCAAGAGGCTGTTGTTTAATATCCTTTATTATTCTTTAATACAGTCAAGCAATTCATTCTGCACTGTTTTTGAAATATATGTTGCATTCTTTTGGCATGTCTGCAAGTGGGCTTCTAACTCTCTGTCACCAGCATCAATTTGGAAATCGACTAGAGATCTGAAGTTTCCTTTGTTGGTAGTACAGTCAGATGTGCAGTCATCTCTGTGCCCACGAAGTGCTATCCCTTGCCTTCCACAATACTCCAGACACTTTATAATAGAGGTCAGTAGAGCTCTGGTTTTGGCCACCTGCAGCTGTGAAGCATTTGAAATTGCAAAGTCCACTCTTTGACTTGGATTGTCACTTGTGATTCGGAAAGCATGTAATTTTGTCGCAGATTTCTTGTGGTAATCTAATTCTGAATGTCGCTGAATATCAGCTTTGGCATGCTTCCAATTACAGTAAGGCTGCTCAATGAATAACTTTGCATGTTCTGTCTGCGCTGGTGTTGGAAATAACACACAGGCTAAACAATACAGCCCATCTTGTTTCACTGAATATGCCAGAAAATTAAACTGGTCTAGCCATGACAGCTGACATTGGCGAAGGGAACTTCCTGATTTTCTTCTTTTGTCTGTGAAGGCTTTGAGTGGAAAACGAAAACCGTCATGTGGTTTGCGATGATTTAGGACAATGACTTTCTCCTTATCTGCAGTATTAGTACATGTGATGTACTCACTAATATTTGTCAGTGAACACTTTGTGGCACCGACTTCATCCGAATGCTTCTTACTGACTGCATTAACAGTACTTCTCTCACTTTCTATGTTATCTGTTAAGCTGCTGACTTCTGTGACAGTACTATTTTCACTGACTTCTCTGATGGCACTACATTCATTTAGCATGTCTTCTGTGTCAAACAGACATGACTCTCTGACTGCTGGTTAAAAAAAAACAAAAACAAATATCAAGGGGAAGATAACTTCTGTAACAGCACAACAAATACAACTACATTGGTGTCCACTGAATAGCATACTGTTACACACAAAAAAAGTTTCACTAACTAAAAAAAATAGGGAAAGACTCTATACACTAGACGCCTGCAAACCCACAAATGAAATGCAAAGTACACAACATGGATTATTAAGATGTTCTATCTCACCGATGAGCTCCTGCCTTCATATATGACTTTTAGAGTACAGTACCTTTCAGTTCATTTTCCATTACATATCTGACTTTCCTTTCAAGACTAAAATCAGTAAAACTTATGAATACCCTCATTCATAAAATCCTAGACAAATACTTTAGCACAGGAAATAGTGTCACACACATCTGAACTATCTAACAATCATCCTGAGAATAGGACATAATTCTGTACTTTGGCACTACTCTCACCCACAATGACTTACCCTCAGAGACTGAACCTTATCTGTGTTTTATGACCTTTTTGAAAAATTTGAAGAGAGACTGTTGATGTAGTTCTCGCTTGGCTCCTGAAGACATGGCAGCACTTTCTCCTGACATACTGCAGCTCATTTCAATACACAAAATAACTGCTTCTGTTATCTAATGTACAAAATAAAACAGTGTCAAGTACTAATGACTTAGCCAATGGCCACAACAACACGTGTTCATTATGCGGAAGTAAGAACGCATATAAAACACTTCACAAATGAATGCATAATCTGTTCTTTGCTTTGGCATGTTGCAATCACTTTACAAAACTGTCTCTGTCCGTGGGTGCTATACTTCTATCAGTGTACAGACATCCTAGCATTACACAGCATTTTCTGGACAAATAAAGGGCATAGGAAAAACTGTAAGCATTTTGTAAGGAATGACAGATATCACAATGTAAAAATAGCAATGCTAAGACTGGTAAGTATTCTTTACTGTGATAATTCCACATTCACAGTCTTTCTATAAATGTTACTTTTACAAATTGCATATCTTGAGACTGTATAACCCAGAAATATATTGTTCAGTTTTGTTAATCTGACATAAGCTGTAACATGACAGCAAGAAATTCCTCTGAGCACGAGCCCCCTAGCCTTTCTGTGTTGGAGGGAAGCATTCTAGTTTATCAGTGGGAGTGGTAAGCACTAGGTAGCCTATCTACCACAAGATCTAGATATAGATTATTAGTTTTAGCAGTTGAATTTGCTTATTCGTTCTCAGCACTTGTTCAGAACTTATTGTTACCACTAAATAAGCTACAAATTACTACAGCACTCAACCTTCCTCTTTACCTAGAGGAAAACAGTTTTTGTACTTACTTTCCTCACTTGCTTAGAGAAAAACAGCTCTTATACTCACTTTCCTCACTTGACTAGAGGACAATAGTTTTTTATCCAGGCATGTCCAAGGGTCAGCTCCCAGTGTTCTCGCCTGTCTATCTGATTAATCTGGGCATCTTGAGGCAATGTAGCAATCGCCTCATGTACACAGACAACCCTCTCCTCCTACCACCCAACACCACAACCTGTGAGAGATGCACTTATCTAACCAAACTGGAGGTAAAGCTCTCTCAAACCAAGACTGCACTTGACAGTCAAGAGGACAAGGTAAACACTTGCACCACACTCATCAGTGCAGTTACTGAGACATGGTTTAAACCCGTGGAGAGTATCCCAGCAGTTCCACATATTTAGACCATCTCTTGCACAGGAAAGAACGAAAAGTGAAGGAGTCTCAATTTATATCAAACATGAACATGCTTCAAGGATAGGTAAACAGTATGGCACACTTAAGCTTCTCCATGTCTAACTTGCAGTAAGCAAAGTCCCATACCATATCTTGGAAAGTGATAGATCTTACCCTCTGTGACCCATGAAGCCCATACCACATACATAAACATACTGGAGACTTTCTTCCTTCAACCCAATACCATATTCATGGTTGAGTTTACCTACCCCAAAATAAACTGGGAATTATACACAACCTCAAATATGTGAGCCCAGAGATTTCTGGACTTTATCAACACAAGTATCCTGGACCAGATGGTCTGTATGCAATTAGGGGTGCTAATGTCCTTCACCTGGTCCTCAAAAATATGTGGTAATGTTACCCCCTCTCAGTGTAATGTCCTCACTAGTCAGGTCAGACCATAAAGCTAAAATAAAAATTAACCCCAGCTATGGAACTTCTAAGAATTATTCTAAGGCTAACTTCCTACTATTAAGGAACACCCTAACAAAAGTCCATGTCCCCAAACCCTGAGAACAGTGCTTCCTAATCAGAACATTTCATAGACACCCTGTACAATCATGTAAATAGCTGCACAGAGATGGTTTAACTTCCCCAAATTAAGCATAAGTATCCTCAAAAAGTAAGCCACCCTGGTTGAACCCCAACATCAGTAGATTGTATAACAAAGTAGAAAAACATGGTCAAAAGCAAGAAGGGCTATACTCAACAAGGTAATAGTTCCCCTTTCAATCTAAACAAGTGAATCAAAGTTCTAATCATGTCTACCAAAGCCAAAGTTGAGATAAAAATAACCTCCCAGATAAAGGATAACCACAAGGCTCTCTTTACCTATGTCCACAACCTCATAGGCAACACACAGCAATGTGCTGATTTAATTGTGAACAGATTCAACTATACATAGCCAGAGGACATAGGGAATGAACTGGCTGACAAATTTAGCTTTACTTTTACTCCTTCCTCAGATTCAGTCACCCCTCTGGAAACACCATCAACCATAACTCCTTTAGCTATCACAAGGGAGTAGATCATAGTTTCATAGTTTCATAGTATAATACTAGGCTATCTGCCCTGGGGCATTTGTAAGCCTAGCCATAGTGATGTGGCTTTTGCCACCCCATGAAATGGTACAAAAATGTACAGAATAAATCTAGAATACTGTGTCTCTGTCTAGTAGTGACACAATGAAAGTCCCCTTATATAAGAGAATTAGTTTACTGTGCCCCTGTCTAGCAGTGACACAGATGTGACCCCTGGGGTAAACTTACGATCTCCCATCCACTCATCAAGATTTCGCTTGAAGAGAGTCAGTGAGGGGATCTGCCTAATATGAACTGGGATCCTGTTCCAAAGCATGGGAAGCGTCTGGGTTATGAATCTATACCTCCAGCATGTCCTATTCATACTTGTGCCGAGGTTTAAGTCTTTAGCTCTCGTGGTCCTGATGGATTTGGATTTTTTGAGGTGGAGCATGTCCATCAGATCCTGATTGGACATGGCCTTGTACGTCAGGCAGAGATCACCTCTGAGCAGGCGGTATGCTACTGAATAGAGCTGAAGTTTCTTTAGTCTGGCAGAATAAGACATATGTTGGAGACCCTTGATCCTTTTGGTGAGGTACTTTTGTGGTCTCTCCAGCTGTTGCAAATGCCGGGTGAGGTACATACCAAATGGGGCATTGTACTCAATCATGGGTCTGATGAGGGAGGAATATAGGGTACAATGACATCCTTGGATCTGGATGTGAATCCCTTCATGATGAGGTGTGCAAGGTAGAATGTTTTTCTAACCACTTTGGCAACGTGGGTGTCAAATGAGAGGTCACTGTCTACTTGGGTCCCTAGGTCTCTGATTACTTTTTCCGTACTCAGTGGGTTGCTGTCTATGTGATAATTTGTGGGTACTTTGTTTTTTCCAAAAGGGATGACTATACATTTTTTGGCATTTAGTTTAAGGCCATGACTACGGCACCAGTTGTCCGTTTCAGTGAGGCCTTTTTGTAGGATGTATGTGTCTGCTGGTGTATCGACTATGGCGCCTAGTTTGCAGTCATCTGTGAACTTTGTCAGCCACAGCCCTCCCATGTTTGCTTTAACATCTGAGAAATAAATGCCGAACAAGAGGGGTCCCAGGACAGATCCCTGTGGGACACCACTTGTGACTGGCTTTGAGTCTGACATTGCTCCAGCGATTTTAACTTTATGGGTTCTGTCCTTTAGCCAGTTTGCAACCCATCTAGTGACATAAGGGTTTACTTTTAAGCTGTTTAGCTTATCTATGATGCCTGAGTGGGGTATTGTGTCAAGGCCTTAGCCAAGTCCAGGTATGCTGTATGGACTGCCTTGCCCTCATCAATGGCTCTAGTGACTGTTTTCCCAAAGTCAACCAGGTTTAAAAGGCAGGATCTGCCCTTTACAAAGCCGAACTGGGTGGGGTCAAGTGTCTGTAGGTCCCCTATGTCTCTGTTTGAGTTCCATAATGATTCTTTCCATAGCTTTGCAGACCAGGCTAGTTAAGCTTATGGGGCGGTAGTTTCCAGGGTCTGTAGAGGCACCCCCCTTGTGGAGTGGGACCACTGTTGCTGTACGCCAGTGTTCAGGTACATATCCCGAAGTAAGGCTAAGGTTAAATAACATTTTTATGTGTGGGTTTAGCTCCTCTTGGAGTTCACGTAACATGCACCCCGGGATACCATCAGGTCCCATTGATGCTGTGTTTTTTGCTTTGTTTAGGGCGGTTCTCACTTGGACATCTGAGATGACAGGGAGATTACATTCAGCTGGGATAAGTATTTCTTCTTTTGGGGGTGAAGGAGGGGAGAAATTTGCACTGAACCTGTCAGCCAGAATGTTAGCAATATCTGTGGGTTCAGTGTATTTTTGTTGTTGTGAACCAACTCTGAGCATATCTGAGGGTTTCCTTCAGGTTTCTAACATAGCTGAAGAAGACTTTGTGGTTATCTTTAGTGTCCTTAGCGATTTTTCTCTCAAAGTTTGCCTTGGATGTTTTTATGAGAGAACGTAGTTTTCTGCTAATGTTGATCAGAGATGTCTTCCCTTCATGGGATTTCGCTCTGACATGCAGTAGCTTCCTTCTTTTGTTATACAATTTGTTTATGGATGAGGTCCACCAGACAGGACGCTTACATTTGGTAGAGAGGGACTTGGATTTGTTTGGGATTGCATGATCCATGCATTCTTGGAGATGTCCATAGAAAGCATTTGTGAAGGATTCGGCATTGTGGGATGTGGTATCCACTGGCACAGTGGGCTTAAAGGATACCATCTCAGTCATAAGAAGAGTGAAGTGTGCTTTTGAGAAGTTTTTCACTGTGGTCTTTTGTGCTGGGGGTGGAGGTGGGATATGTATATCCAGGGTGATTAGTTTGTGGTCAGATCTCACTAGTGAGGGGTATACTTCAGGTGTGGAGCATTTTGTCCCCATGTTTGTGATGATCAGGTCTAGTATATTATCTCCCCTAGTGGGAGAGGTGACTAGTTGTTCCAGTGCATTTGAATTTATGAATTCCAGGAACCTTTGGGCTAGGGTATTAGGGCTAGAATAATGTACCCAATCTATGTTTGGGTAGTTGAAGTCTCCCAGTATGATGGTATTTTGTGATACATTCATATCCTCCAATGTCTTCAGGAAGGCTGAGTGGGGTTCTTGAGATTGGGAGGGTGGTCTGTAACATGCTACCAGTTGTATAGCAGTTTTGCCTATGGTTAGTTGCACCTGTATGGTCTCTGATGCTTCATGTGTTGCTACTAACCTGGAGGTGTGGGTGTCCTTTATGAATATGGACACTCCCCCTCCCTTTGTGGTTCTGCCCGGGTTTTGGGGCCGAAAAGCATGATACGAGGTATAGCCTGGTAGTGCTGGGGTGCTCTCAAGAGCCTTGAACCAGGTTTCAGTTACTGCACAGACGTCGATGTTCTCCATGCTGAGGAGTGCATCAAGTGCCTGCATCTTGAGATTTAGACTTCTGGCGTTGAGCAGCATTACCCTTAGTTTTTCCATTTTTGTTTTCTAAGGAGGTGGGTTTGTCTTTGAGCCTTGCTAAAAAGGCACTATGGGGGTGGCAAGAGCCTTAGCCAATATCCGGAAGCCCAGTGGTGACAGGTGTAAGCCATCCCTTGTGAAGCAGCGTGGCTTGTCCAACATATCATCCCAGGCAGACAGACATTGGATCCCCTTAGAATGACACCAGTACTCGAGCCAATTGTTAAAGCTGATCATCTTGTCTTTGTATTGTGGTATCATTCTTGGTGAGGGCAAGATGCTGCTCAGGGTCAGGGTCATACCAGCCTGGGCTACATAATCGGAGAGCTCCTCTATGTCTCTTTTCATGTAGTCCAGGGAGGTACGTCTCAGGTCATTCACACCAGCATGGACAATGACAGAGTCATATTTGTACTTGCTTTGGAGTGACCTGAGTGCGTGTGTTATGTGGCGGATCCTAGCTCCCGATAGACAGCTCACAGTCACCTTCTCCTTGTTCAGCCTGGTTAGTGGGACATCAGTGTGTCTGACTATGGAGTCACCTATTACTAGTGTATCAGGCAAGGTGTTTGGCCTTAAGGGCTGCGATTGGTCGCCACACTGATTTATTGAAGTATGTGTTGCATGTGTTTTGTTTTGAGGTGGTGGATTTTTGGATGTCTGCTTTGGGAGCCTCTTGTTTTGGTAAATTTTTTTAGAGCCTCCGAGTATGTCTTTGTGTTTTTATGTGTTTGGTTTGCAGTTGTGGTAGGTCTATGTGGGACTGGGATTGTTGTGTGTGGGGTTGCCATCTCCTCCTGTCTGGTCATGCCAGCCCTGAGTTGAGAGAGTTCAACCTCCAGTTTGGCTATATAGTTGCATCTCTCACATGTATTTGTGTTTGTTGGGAGGAGGAGAGGGTTGTCTGTGTACATGAGACAATTGTAGCATTGTCTCAAGATACCCAGATTGACCAGCTGAACTGGAGACAACACCAGTAATCTACCACTCAACATGCTAGAACAGTATAAGGGAGTGGTATACCTTTAAGGGAAGTGGATATTCACAGGGGTGGTAAGTAGATGTAGTGCTTTACTTAGTACGAGTGTGCTTACTTAGTAGAGAAGTATTGAGAACAAGTGCTAGGCTTATAATACAGTGAGTAGTCTGGTTATACTAAGAGTAGAGCTTCCTTAATGAAAATTTGAAGAGCAGACTTGGCGGAGCCAGAAAAAGTTTAACCTTGTTTAATCAGCGCTGCGCTATGCGCACAACCACGCAAAGCCATGCAAACGCGGATTTTAAACAGTGAACTACAAAAGAGCTAGAAATGGTCCCAAACAACCAATTACTACAGCTTCTTGTGCTGAGGTCACTTCCCCCAAGGACAGGTAGGCTGCTCAAGGCTCCCCACTCCCACTAGTGAGCAAAGAAACTTCCTTCTATCCAAGTAAGGTAATGGACAACACAGGAACTACACCACAGCCCAGAATACAGCAATGCCTGTAAACTGGACTAAACTAGTCGAGGAAGGTGGGAAAACAAGGATTATTTTTTTGTTTTTTTGTTTTTTTGGTAGAAACACACAGAAAATGCAGAAACAGTGATAAATTAGTTACACAGGCTAGCACACTTTAGTGGGCAGCCTCCACAGTTAAATTAAACAAACAAACAAGCAAACTTTCGATCAAATTCGACTAAAATGTAACTTTAAGTGCAGATTTTAAAATAATGCAGCAATCAGTTAAAAAACAGTTCAGGCTAGTTCACGGTAAGCTACAGAAGCTATTTCAAGTGAAAAAAAAGCAAAGATACTTAAATCCAGAAGTTAGTCGCTTTTCTGAGTTCCCTGCTGCTAGGACCACTCTGTAAACCCACGTGGAGCTTGTCTGAGCAGTTTAGCCAGAAAAAAACGCCCAGAGGCGGATTTTAAACAGTGAACTACAAAAGAGCTAGAAATGGTCCCAAACAACCAATTACTACAGCTTCTTGTGCTGAGGTCACTTCCCCCAAGGACAGGTAGGCTGCTCAAGGCTCCCCACTGTCACTGGTGAGCAAAGAAACTTCCTTCTATCCAAGTAAGGTAATGGACAACACAGGAACTACACCACAGCCCAGAATACAGCAATGCCTGTAAACTGGTCTAAACTAGTCGAGGAAGGCGGGAAAACAAGGATTATTTTTTTGTTTTTTTTGGTAGAAACACACAGAAAATGCAGAAACAGTGATAAATTAGTTACACATGCTAGCACACCTTAGTGGGCAGCCTCCACAGTTAAATTAAACAAACAAACAAGCAAACTTTCGATCAAATTCGACTAAAATGTAACTTTAAGTGCAGATTTTAAAATAATGCAGCAATCAGTTAAAAACAGTTCAGGCTAGTTCAAGGTAAGCTACAGAAGCTATTTCAAGTAAAGAAAAAGCAAAGATACTTAAATCCAGAAGATAGTCACTTTTCTGAGTTCCTGCTGCTAGGACCACTCTGTAAACCCACGTGGAGCTTGTCTGAGCAGTATAGCCAGAAAAAAACGCCCAGAAGCGGATTTTAAACAGTGAACTACAAAAGAGCTAGAAATGGTCCCAAACAACCAATTACTACAGCTTCTTGTGCTGAGGTCACTTCCACCAAGGACAGGTAGGCTGCTCAAGGCTCCCCACTCCCACTGGTGAGCAAAGAAACTTCCTTCTATCCAAGTAAGGTAATGGACAACACAGGAACTACACCACAGCCCAGAATACAGCAATGCCTGTAAACTGGTCTAAACTAGTCAAGGAAGGCGGAAAAACAAGGATTTTTTTTTTTGTTTTTTTGTTTTTTTGGTAGAAACACACAGAAAATGCAGAAACAGTGATAAATTAGTTACACAGGCTAGCACACTTTAGTGGGCAGCCTCCACAGTTAAATTAAACAAACAAACAAGCAAACTTTCGATCAAATTTGACTAAAATGTAACTTTAAGTGCAGATTTTAAAATAATGTAGCAATCAGTTAAAAAACAGTTCAGGCTAGTTCAAGGTAAGCTACAGAAGCTATTTCAAGTGAAAAAAAAAAGCAAAGATACTTAAATCCAGAAGGTAGTCGCTTTTCTGAGTTCCCTGCTGCTAGAACCACTCTGTAAACTCAATGGAGTCTCTCAAGCCAGGAGCTCTGCACCGATGGGCCCTGATAATATCCCAGGATGCCTCCTAAATAGCATGAAACATGTCCTATCAGACCCAACAGAATCACTATTCAGTTGTAACCTACAGACAGAGTTTATGTTGTGCAAATGGAGGACTGCAACTGTTATTTCTTTCCTCAAGGTAGCCATATATGTACCCAAGCAATTACAGACCCATATGTCTGACTAGTCTTACATACAAAGCTGTGGAAAGAATTACCATGGAAATGATAAACAATGGCATAGAAAACCTGCAAACATTGGATCTAACCCAGTTTGGTTTCATCAAAGGCAGGTTATGCATACTCAGCCGTTTGGACTTCTTTAAATAGATCACTAAAACCATGGACGAGGGCAAAACAGTGCACACTGCCTACCTTGATCTGGCTAAAACACTAAATACAATACGTTGTCCAGTAATTGTAGTCAAACTCACTAAATTAGGAATGAACTCATATATCACTCAATGGATAGCTTGTTTACTCACAGACAGAAGCCAAGAAGTTAGGATATGGGAGGCTACCTACACAAAGAGGCCACTAACTAGCAGAGTCCCACAGGGCTTGCTGCTTGGGCCTATCCTTTCAGCCATTTACTTCAATGAAATCAAAGTCTCCGTCAGGGGCCCCTGGCTGACCAAGTTTGCAGATGCTGGAAACTAGGCATAGTCATCAAGTTTCCCAAAGATATAAATACCTTTGAAAAAGGCCTAATGAAGACAAATAACTGATGCCACAGTGAAGTTTAAAACTCAGTGAAAAGAAATGCATAATAGTATCCTTTGGAAAGATGGTCACCCCCTGGAAATTACAACATTGATAATGCACCTCTAAGAGTAGACTCAGTAGTCAGGGATTTTGGTAGGCTTGTAGACAGTAAACTGGCCTTTGACCATCCTGTCTACAATGGTAAAAAAATCATTCTGCGTTTCACAATTTATAAGCAAGGGTACGTCGTCTAGATCCAAGTAGTAAAAAACAGGGATTCCAACTACAATAACCACAAAGAACAGAAGTAAAAAGGCTGGAAGGAAGCACTCAGGTCCACAAATTCTTCCAAGGTTTAATGTAGATCGTCTAGATCCAAGGACATCATTGTTCTGATGTACTTGGCCTTCATCAGACCAATCACTGAGTACAACATACCATTTTGTGTGTGTATATATATATATATATATATATATATATTTTTTTTTTTTTCTGACCAAGCATCTGCAACAGCTGCAGCATCCCCTAAGATTTCTCACAAAAAGAATACAGGGCATAAACAACATGTTTTACGCAGACTGCCTCAAAGCCCCATCTCTCTACTTGGTCTCCAATGGATTGCTGCTAGGTGATCTATGCTTGACCTATAAAGCATCACCTGATCCCATACCAATGGACATGTTGCACATAAACAAAACAAATAACATAAAAAAATACATAATCCAGGGACTTAAACCTCTTCTGTAACATAAATAGGACATGGAGGGACAGATGTGTATCTCAGAAAGGATCTATGTCAGATTACTGAAGTCCTGAAACTTCGAAATTCATATGGCCTGGACCATATGATCAAAGTTTCAGAACTTTGAACATTAAAAAAAAATTAAAAAAATAAAAATTCTATTTTTAACATGGGTGGCTGTGCCCCCCACACCCCCTGTTTATTATGTATACCATCTTTGAAGCTGCGTAGTACACAGAAAACTGCACTACATGATCAACATATTAGTGTCACCAATCATTTAAAAAAAGAGGACACACAGCTGACATTTCCCCTTTTCCAGAAATAAAAATAAAAGATCAAGTGTGGTAGAATATGCAATACAGTTCATTAAAATATATAGATGTTACACTGTCTCTTTGATAAGGTGGTTATATTTTTTCATCATTTTTGTTACTCTGTTTTTTTTTTTTAAACATCTTTGAGTAGTATCCTACATTCCTACTGGAAGCATAAAGAGTTATGTACTATTTGGTATTCAGATTTTATGGTAAATAGATGACAAGATTTTTAGTTGGATGCATCTACTTTTCAAAGATCTTTGTACTTATTTTCAATGTTAATAGTTTGAGAGGTATGACTATAATTTGCAGTCTGAAACAACATAATAAATAAGTTACTCTTTCAAACCTATCATTTAAATCCAGCTTAAAATGCCATATAAGAGATGGCTTCCACTAAAATTAAAAGCATATTCTTGCGTCTAACATTCCGAATTCTCAGATACCCCTGGATATTGAATGGGCGGCAACCAAAGCACAAATTAGGGGAATATTCATTAAAAAAGCAGCTTACTATAAAAAAATTCAACTTAAAGAGGAGCAGGACGTGAAAACAAAAATACAACTACTCGAGCATGACCTATTAACTAATTTTAATACTCAAACAGAAACAGAAATCTTGAAACTTCAAAAAGATCTCTACCTTCTACATAACAATAAATTATCCTTGCATGAAACCAAAATGTTAGCTAACTATGCTAATGAAGTCCAAACACCATCCCGAGCACTAGCCAGAATTATAAACCAAACCAAATCTCCCTCTCAAATATCTGAAATATTTTATAAGAACAAACACTATACTAAAAATGATGATATTATTAAAACGTTTGAGTTAATATATTCACAAATCTATGGAGAACAACTAATACTACCCTCAAAAGAAGATAGATCACACTTTCTCCAAAATCTCAATTTCCCGAAATTAGACCCGAACCAACAAGAAAAATTAAGTGAACTCATCTCTATTGATGAAATAACCTCAACAATTCAACAAATTAAATCACATAAAGCCCCTGGCCCAGACTGTCTCACTACTGAATTTTATAAAACTTTCTACCCCATCGTAGCCCAAATTTTATTCCATATACTGAATTATATAATTAATAACAAAATCAATGATGTGCACTTTAATGAATCTAAAACTATTTTTATACTTAAAGAAAAAGCAGACCCAAAAAACCCAGATACCTACAGACCCATATCACTATTAAACATTGACACCAAAATCTTAACATCTATACTTGCAAACAGACTGAAAAACTCAATGGATAAAATTATTTCCCCCAAACAGTCTGGTTTTATAACATTTAGACAAATGAGCGATAATACATTAACACTTAATACACTAATCTCATATGATAATCAAAACAATCTAAACACATACACACTTGTCATCAATGCCCATAAAGCCTTTGGTAGAGTAAATATAAAATTTTTACTTCAGACTCTGCCTTACTTCAACATACCCCAAACATTTATCCAAATCCTACAAATATTATACAATAGCCCCTATACATCTTTATATATTAACACAACCTGGTCAAATAGAATTCCAATTAAAAATGGAACCCCTCAAGGATACCCTCTATCTCCTCTACTTTTTAACTTATATCTAGAGCCTCTCTTCCTAAATATGAAACAAAATATATATCATAACCCCCCAATAATTTATAACACCAAAATCTTCTTATCTGCTTTTGCTGATGATCTGAATATTTATTGTACCACACCAATTTTGGATATAAATAAAATATCTGCTATTGAACACTTTTCGATGATATCGAATTACAAATTAAACCTCAAAAAAACTAGTATCTTCCCCTTAAAAACTCCTAAACCATTCTCTCTTTTACCACTGGTAGCGAAATTAAAAACTGAAGAAATAACTAAGTACTTAGGCATTATATTCTCTACAAACAACAAAGATTTGTACTCAAACAACATAAAGAAAAATGGTAAGACATTTCACTAGACCTTAATAGAGAGAAAAATCTAAGGCTACCGTTTTTGGCCAAAGTCTCTGTAATTAAAATGAATGTCTTACCCAGATTATTCTATATTTTCATGACTTCCCGGATAACCATACCCAATAAATTTTTTAAACAAATACACACCTAGCTTGCTAAATTTATCTGGGAACCCAAAAGAAACAGAATCTCATATGACAAATTAACGACCCCCAAAAATAAAGGTGGCTTAGACCTTCCAAACTTTGAGACATGCTACTTAATTATAAACACCAATAAAGTTTTACGAATAGCTGAATGCAACCCAAGCGATAAAGCTTGGTACCCACACTGGATAAGAATATACCATAATCATATTAAAAGCCTGGACATCAACCCCAAAGCATTACCATTTCTAAATACCAGCTTAATGAAATCTTGTAACTTAATAGAACCCCTTAAACACTCCATTGCACTAACACAAAAACTATTCAAACCCCTAAACCTTATACAAGCTATGATGACATTACAACCCTTACATAAAAACCCTAATCTTAAAATAAATAAGCAGACTCTAAACCTAAACCACTTCCCTTGACTAATAAACACAACCATCCATGACATATATCCATATTTAAATTGCTCTGTACAAGAAATAAGGAACCAATTGAACCTTACCAAATCATACTTAGTGATCCTGAGACAGATCAAAGAGTTATGTACCAGTTATCTCCATGACACTATCACAAATAATGAAGATATAGCAACTTGTAACTTACTTTGGAAGACTATCCTCTCAACTAAAAAATTTACCACCTATACCTACAAAATGATCAAAGACATTAAATTCCAGAAACATATACTTATTTCTATTAGAGAAAAAATCTTTCCTCCATTGATAACCATTAATTGAATCAAGCAATTAACCTAACAATAAAATCTACACCCCTTCAAAAACTAGCTTTTACTCAACTCATGATCTATAACAACGCGTATTTCACACCTGCTATTCTACATAAATTTAATCCTATAAAATCCCCACTCTGCTCACACTGTAAAGACCAATCTGCTGACTTAATCCACCATTTCTGGAGTTGTAAATGTGTATTTAAACTTTGGGTCTCCCTTAAACTTCAATTACAAAAGATGGGCTATCAGACATCCACACTCACCTGGGAATTTACTCGACTACATATCCTCCCAAATAATATATCCAAAAACCAAGCAATTACCCTGATTAATATTTTTCTTTTAATGAAACTTTATATAGCTACCAACTGGCTTAACTCAACTAATAACTCATGGGAGAATTTTAGACTGATGGTGACTAAACATCTATTAGCCCATAAAATAATAATTAACAAAAGGGACAAAAATATTAAACTTAGCAATTTATGGGAGCAAATTTTTAATATTATTCTTGCATAACCTACCACAAATGACCATACTTCATTATAACTAAGAGTTTTTACAACATCTTACATCCCTAACTCCTAAAAGTATCTTTTTCTCTTTAATATTTTACTTATAATAACCCTTGCGAAATTACTTCTTCTGCTCTGTTGAATTTTGAAAGCATCTACGTATATAGTGTCAATAGTATTGTTTGAGTGATTAACCACTTTTTGCATTACTTTCAATGTATGGCAATTGTTTAATGTTCGTGTATCTTTTCTTTATCTGTTGCATTTCATTTATTGTTCTGCTTTGATGTAAAGAATAAATAAAAATTATTGAAAAAAAAAAAGCATATTCTTGCGAACGGGAAATGCTGTTGTCAGAGATAGTAAAAAAGTAGGGAATCAAATTTCTCTCAGTTTATGTCAGCTAAGATATTACCACAGCAAATGTTATTCTCATCAAAGAGCACACTTCATACCATTAACATGACTTTCAACTGCTCAGATTTTTGCAGAATGTCCAGATTTTTGCCTCATTATTTTGGTCTGTTTCTCACAACATTTATGGGGTTCTGGCAAATTTCTGGCAAATAACAAAGGCCTGAAGTCAGAAAATAATGACATACATTTGATGTTCAGACAGCCTAGCCTTCTGAAAATGCATGATAGTACAAAACTATTTATTCTACCAGCTTTCTAAGTTTGTAAGAGCTATTTTTAAAAACCGTCCTTGATTGTGGGCATGTGTTCCCCCGTTATTTTTAACTATGTCCAAATTTCTTCCACTTAGAGTTTAAGAGGTATGCCCCTTAAACTAATGTCAATTCAGGTGAAGCCATCCATTATAAAATTAAACCATGTAGCATGGTAGCTTCTATCAGGCCATTTTTGAGTATACTAAATTACAAAATGTTATGAAACACATAGAAAAAAATCCAAGGAGCCATGGACATTAGCACGACAAAATGATCAAGATATGATGAAACTATCCTTTTTAATGTTTTCTTTTCTTTTCTTTGTTCAGTGCATCTGTTTTTAATGTATTTCTCATAATACCAGTAGTGTGGGACCATAATATTTTGATGAATTTGATGAAGCTTTGAAATTCCCTCTTGTCACCAGTTTTGTTCATGGCTTTCAGCAAAGGAGTGAGATCTATCTGTTGGGGCTTCATTCTTTTTAGATACCCAGAGTGGTGCATCTTTTTCAAAAATATTCTGAGTTTTTTGTAGGATAAAGATTACCTTCAATGAATGCAAAGGACTTGACTACACTTTTTTTTTGCAAATTAAAGTTGTTACAGAATTGTAGTTTCTATTTTTCCTACCCTTTTAATGCACTCCAGATACAAAATATTAGTTTCAACATCATTTAGGACAAAGTTATATAGTTTGGCCAAAAACCTCAGGAAATCTTTCATTTTTTTCATGTAAGGATTGTACCATAAAAGCGAGACAGGTGTGCATCTCAACTGTCATTTATTTCCAAGGACATCTCTTATTTTGATTCAGTTTTTAGCTGTTTCCCCTCTTAAACCCTTGTAAAACTGGTAACTTTGGAAGAAAAGTTTGTGAATTACTTTTAATGAATAATGACAGTATTGGAGATACAGACTTTAAAGCAGTAACTCTATAATTAATTCACATGCTCTTATTCTGTTAATTCCTCAGGTCAATATTATTACTATTTTTAAAAGTAGCCCTGATTGTCACTGATTATTTCGGGATTTGGCTCTGTGTTGAGCTTTGTTTAGGATTCATTAAGAGCTACTGGGGCAGACGGTTATCAAATGCAATGAATACGCATATGATCAGCAAAAAGCAAATATAAATATAATTAAACCAAATTTAAGAGCTTGCATGTTTCAAACAAAACA
Organism: Protopterus annectens; assembly: GCF_019279795.1. NCBI lineage: Eukaryota > Metazoa > Chordata > Ceratodontiformes > Protopteridae > Protopterus > Protopterus annectens. The sequence continues at coordinate 635,039,896 of NC_056725.1, forward strand.
GGACACAGACATGGGGATGAGGAACATTTTTTGTTTGTTACAGGTTGTGCAAATGAAGTAATCGGCACAAATTCAAAAGAAACTAGTACGAAGGGCTCAGGTGCGTTCAATTGTGAGAACATGCAGCAGGCAGCGCTAGGACCCCAGGAATGGGCATGGTGACCATTTATACTACACAGAACAGCAGATATCAGCTTGGGGGCGTGTGCAGTTGCTGCCGCACACTCTGTGTAGTCTGGGGCTGGTATGCAATACAGAAATGGTGCACCGTTATAAAATCTGAAAAGATAATGAATCGGGCTGCTTCCAGTTAAATGGCTGTACATGCTTCTTCCTCACTAACGTGGACTATTATACTTTGGGTTTGTGCATTGGCAAGTCTATACATGTCCAGATCATGATGTAGGTAAAATGCCCAATCGCCTACATGAGTAACTTCATTATATAAATCCACATGATAACTTCTAAAAGCTTCTAAGATCACATGGGGTAAGATAATAACTTTTCCTGGATAAGGATGCCTAGCATTGCCTACTGTCCTGCTAACAAATTGCTAGTGCTTTCTGGGCTGCTAAAATGGATTAAATAATTTCAAATAAAGTATATTTCTAGCATAAGCTAATTTATTATTCACATGTCTCTTAAAACTATAATGTAATGACAATTGTTATAGCCTATAGTCAGTAGTATTAGGTTGGGGTGACGCAGCCAACAAACTATTTATTTAGACAATTATCAGACTTGAACTGTGGACAGATTTTGGTAGTTCAGATCAAAACATAGAAATATACCCCTGAATACAGTTTTGATAAAATTGTATACAAAGCAAGTTTTGGCAAAACTCATCATCCTGTCCACTATTACTTTAATTTATATATCATTTTTATCACCAAGTTAGGACAAGAATGCCAAACAACAGTAGTAGCCACAAACAATAAGTCCAAGCAAACACTCAGTGAAATGCTTGTGTAATCAATATACTTGCTGCCCTCTACCCAGCTGTAGCTTAGCTATCCAATCCAAAGGAAACAAGTTTCCATTATCGCTAATAAGAGTGGAAGCAAGACAGCTATTTATCACATCAATGTCCAAAGAAAAAACGTGTTTACTGACCTATTCACTGTAGTAACAGGAACAATGGGACTCCCATGACTGAAACAAGTCTCCATAAGGCAAAACGCAAGAGCACGTGGAGAAAAACTAGTGCAGATCATACATGGCGCCATTTTTAACTACAGTCTGCCAAGGCATCTTGAGGGATTCAAAACCCATTTTGGGGAATCAATGCATTTAGCTAACAAGCGATCAGAAATTATTTATTAATTAATTTTTTGAAAGAGCACAAACACGCCAAGGAAAGTCATTATACTATTTCATGTTCCACATCTGCGTCTTCGTGCCACACATGATTACCTCATTCAGTACCTTGCATGACAGTCACAGTGCAAAATATTCAACTTTTTTCAAACAATTGGGGGACTCTTTGGTACAAAAAAAATAGCTCTCACAGACTTGTTGACTCAACCGAGTTTGTTTCTGGAGTTCAGAACTCTGCACAATCACTGCTGACTTCAATATTTTTGAATTCAATATTATTCCTGCAAGTTTCTTCCTATACGATGCCCTCTGAAGTTTCTACCAAAACTCGCCTAACTCAACTACAATAGAAAATTATTTGGAGAAGCAATTGAGGAGATTATAAAATCACCTGACTCTGCAACCTCCAATAGCTTCTCCGATGTATTTGAGTTAGGCATGATTTTTCACAGCATTGATGATTGGTTGAAAGGAACCTAAACTGAAAAAAACGTACGGTACTAGTGTCCACATTTTCTTTTTAACTGTCAAGGAGACATTGATCATAATATGGAGAGCGACTCCATATGATTTTGTCTCCATGACAGTTAAAAAAAAAAAAACGTAACTTGAAAACGGAACAAAGGTTCTAATGGACAAAAGGGGGCAGCGCGTGCCCCTGCGCCCATGCCTAAATCCGCCACTGGCTCATGCACATGTTTCAAGGATTCATGTTGAATCTGGTCCACCAGTAGTGAGACCTAAGGACCCGTTTCACATGGCATCATCAAATCAGCTGTTTATGAAGTTACTGCTTCCCATTCGTCGGAGGGGCGACAGCAGCTAGAGTTGCTCAAGAAGCAGAGGGTGACCCAAGAAGAATTATATACCAGATGGAGGAAGACATCAAACTATCAAGAAGATGTGGAAAGTGGCAGACAGTCACTGATATGGAACATTTCTAGTGCAGCGCTATCTACTCATGACATCTCTTTACTTGAAAAGGGTCTCTCATTTATTCCATCACATTAAGCTGATTTGGTGGAGACTATTATTGCCGTTAAGTTGTTTCTTCAGAATGTGATGCCAAAGATGACATATGCAGACACTTTACAAGGTACTGTTAACTTATAATATAAGAAGCCGAACAATATAATTCCATTGATGCATCCATTGTTGGATGCCTTTAACAAATTATCTGTAATATGTATAAATGATCTATATGAGTTGTTTAGTAGTACTAAAAATAGTAAAAAAAATTATAATATGAGTTTTATGAGAAACAGGCCTTAAAAAGATTACAAAGTGATCCTAACATAACTATAAAACCGTCAGAGAAGGGAGGGGCAGGGTAATAATGGACACCTCTTATTATAACAATGCTATGAGTGAAGTGTTATCAGATGTTTCAACATGTCAGCAAATTACTATTTCATATATATATACAAGATCAAAATCAGCATTGATCAATTGTTGCCTGAGTTATTAAATACTAGGGCCATTACATATAACTTATATCATTATTGTATTGTTGAACATCCTGTGATACCGTATATACAAGGTATCCCTAAAATCCACAAAAATCCTGTAACGCTACCACTGAGACCTATTTTTTTGGGAGCTGGTTGGCTCACCAAACCTTTTTCAATTTTTGTTGAGAAGCATCTATGCCCACTTTTAGATCATAATACATATGTATTGCATGATACTTAATCATTTTTTTGCAAGATTTCTATAAATTTCTTTATAATTATAGTGGTACTGATCAGTATTACTTTGTTACCATGGATGTCTGATCCCTCTTTCCAGTCATACCTAATCATAAAGGAATTTCAACTGTGCGAGAGTATTTGGTAGACATAGGCAGTTTGGATAGTAATACCATTAGATTGATTACTGAATTTATTAATTTAATTTTAAAGTATAATGCTTTTGTATTTAATGGCAAGTATTATTTGCAAATGGTTGGCGTAGCTATGGGCACAGCATGTACCAATAGATCTGCCAACATGTTCATGGCTGTATGGGAATGGAGACATATTTTGGATAACCTCTATATAATATTAACATCCCTTTTTATAGTCATGTTGTTGACAATGTCTTTTTCATATGAGTAAGTGGCCTTTGGGCCCTTGAACATTTATTTGCTGACATTCAATATACTACTACTTATTTAATGTTTGATCTGAGTAGAAGTTGGAATAAGGTTGATTTTTTTGGATGTATGTATTAAAAGAAATATGGAGGGTAAAGTCATCACAGAAATACATCAGGACCCTTGTTATCACAACAAAATGTTGCATTAGAGTAGTATGTGCCTCCCATATGTTTTTTCGAACATTATAAAGGGTCAGGCCATAAGAGCCTCCAGACTTAATGTGGATGACAACGAATTTCAAAAAGAGTTAGACAGACTTAGTACTAACTTTATTTATTGGGGTCATAATGAACAACAGATTACACAAGCCTGTAATAATATCTCCGAATTAAAAAATAATAGCGCACAACCATATTTTTCTGAACAGTCTGTTCCCAAGAGAAAAACATTAGGGAGGACACATCAGATGAGCTGTTCCTTATTGTATAGTAATGACATTAAGTATATGAGACATGATTAGCAAGCAGTGGAACATACCTGTCACAGATGAGAAAATTAAAAGCATTGTAGGTGAGAGACTTTCTTTTAGGTATAAGAATAAGAAATCAGGTAAGAGACTGTTATGTGGTTATAAAGATATTGGTCAAACTCATTTTTGGAGGCACACAATGGATGGCATACTTATCCTTGTGGAGTATGAAATTACTGTCAATATATTGATGACAGTGGAACATTTCGACATTCCCCTATGGGAAAGTTATATACTTTTAACGTGTCTGCTAACTGTAATAGCACTGATATTATTTATTTGGCTCATTGTGTCACCTGTTGGTCTTTTTATGTAGGTAAGACCAACAGACGTCTTAGATATAGGGTTATAGAACACTTATATATTATTAATGCATTGAATATGACCAAAGCATTAGTGAAGCCTGTTGCCACCACCTTAGTTCATCACACTTCCAAATTTTTATTGATAGACCATTTAGTACAGAGTCATCGTCTAGGTGACTTATGCAATCATACTGCGGTAACAGAAACTAAGTGGATCATTAGGATATGAGCAGATGGTGAGTTTCGTCTCAATGGACATGTTTCATTGAGACCTATTTTAAAAGCTAGACCTTTATTTAAATGACCATTTTGCCATCCATTTATTATTGTTTGGGCATCAGAAGAGTCTCCTTCATAGTCTTATGTTGTTCCCGTTTTTGCAACCCTTAGCAATGCTTTTAGTGTTTATTATTTGTTGTCCTTTGTACTTCATCTACAATGAATGGTGTTCATAGGGAATTCAGATTTTATATCAATGTCTCATATTTTCATATATTTTAAGTTGTTTACAAGGACTTACATACCTTTTATTTTATCTAACTTAATTTTATATTTAGTGTTTCATTGGGATGTTTTGTACTTTCATTTTTCATTTTGTAGATGTAGAATAGCAATATGATTGCATCTTATTCTTATGTAGAGGTTCGACTTTTGAATGGGTTTAAAACTGATTTTTGTAATTAATATTTGTTTGGTGTGAAGAAGTGAGCTTTGTACTTACAAATTCACTTACCAATTAATAAACAACTTTTTAGGTACACCCTGGCCATGTATCGGACTACTTATATCTTTTATTTTTACATTTTATTCTTTGTGAGCAGTCCATTTATCCTAGTTGCTGGTGTTTTCTGCCTTTTGATATTATATTTATATCACTATTTTAGTTCAAAATGCTAAAGTTTTAACTTCTGTAAAAAATCAGTTGGCCAGATTATTATTATTATTATTTGTACCATGGCTATTGCTTCTTCTTTGGACAGTAAAAATAATCAAGAAAATCATTATTAACAACAGGAAGATGTACTGTGGAATTTGCTACAGTACCTAGTATTCATCATATTTTTATTCCTAAAATGAGTTTGAATATTAAATCTATTTTTGAAATCACCCTTATGAAAAGCACTAGAGAAATGTGTACACACACAAATAATCAGCTATCTCTTAGAAAAATAACTTCTGTCTCCTACACAACATGGTGTAGACCCTGTCATATCACTACTGTTCTACTGAACTTCATTGCATCTGTAAATACACAAAGAAATTAAGGTAACCTATTTTTAGCACTTTTCTTAGATCTCTCCAAAGCTATTGATATGGTGTCTCACCTAACACCTTCAAAAGCCCTCCTCCATAAGCCTAGCTAAATGATTCTCACTTTGGTCAACTACAGCACAAGCTGTAAAATGGAAAACTGACTTCTCGTCTTTCCTAAGTATCAACATTGAAGTTCCACAAGGATCAATTCTAGATCCCATACTCTTAAACCTCTTGATTAACGACCACCATACAGCTGATAAACATGCTATCAGAGTCCACTAAGCAGATGATGCCACATTGGTTTGCTCTGTTAAAACTGTGGCAAAACTACAAGACCTCACAAGAGAATCATTCTCCACTGCCAAATCATGGTTAAGTAATTCACAACACTTACTAAGCTGCAGAAAGGCAATCTAATAGTGTTTACTCTTAAAAGGTTGTCTGTGTTTAACCTTCACCAACAATACGAGAACCAAACAGGTAATCCAGGCAAAACTAATGAGTATCATCACAGATAAGCAGCTAAAACTAGACCTCCACTTATCACAAGCTGTAAAAACAAGATAAAAAACATGGATCCCTATAAAGACTTGAAGAATATCTCATTGACACAGTTGAAAACTACTTTCCTACTGTCTATATGCTGCATCTATTTTAACTAAATTTTAAATGACAGTGTTAAACAAATCAGAGCATTGTTACAATAAAACAGCAACATTTGCCACCAACCATCACTTCAAAGGATACCACTGTCTGGCTGTCAAAGTGCTAAACTGGTTATCACTCCCATATACTAAGTGCTAAACTGGTTACCACTCCCATATACTACTTAATACATACACCCAACTCACAACAGTACACATATTTTCCACAAGTCAGAAAACTGCTCCTCACTGAACCACATCATTCGACCATACTACCTAAACATGGATTTACATTGTAGAGATAAATCACTTCTCACTATCACCAAAGGATATGACAGTGGAAGAGTTTCCCTGTATTTAGCTTATATTGCCAAAGCCTGGAACCACACTGCAATAACACTGTAATCAATCAAAGTGATAAGCTATTTCAAAACATCAACTAAAATCTCATCCTGATGGACAAATGGTTCTGCCCCTACATTCCCACTGGCTAGTTCTGTTACTTAATTTATGTTTTTTTACAACAGGCTGGGCTCATCATTAGTCTAACTCTGTGTATATTGCCCTCAACTTATCCAGACTACTACCAATCCCAGATGCTCTCCATCCCTTACTCTCTGTCTCTCTCAGTGTCACTCTTACTGTTGCACAGCTCTTCCTAAACCTCACCCACTGCTCCCACCCACTCCCACAATTCTACTAGTACCATCCCCTTCTTATATCTATTCCTGCACAACCCTTCCAATTCACTCTCTTGCTACCTTTACCTCTGCTGCTACCTTCATCATATCCACTGCTTCTCCTCATCTTCCTTTCTTCCTACACTCCTGTACTATCCTTCCTAACTTCTTACTTCTATCACTTCCTTGTTACCCTCCATCCCACTAATATATTTGCCAAAATTCTATAGTTATAATCTCTATAACAACAAGACATTCTGTACCTTTAATACACAGAGTTCTCTTACAACACTACCTTATTTCCTTTCTGCCACTCTCTATTCACCGTGTCTCTTTTTCACTGAATCTCTTTTGCACACATCAAGCAAAACCATAACAACTCCTATTTTGTCCCCTCTCTTTCTGTAAATAATAGGGCTCTAAATACTAAACAGTGAAATGATACCTCTAAGGGGACTATTGTCAATTTATTTTACCAAAAATGCATGGTTTATGCTTTATATACTTTTCTGGTCTTTTGTCTCCCTGCTACACCACTAAATGGAAAAGAATTTACACTACAACTGATTCTTCTGGGAGATGTCAACATACACTGGTCAAAGTTCATGTCTGATCCCCCAAACATAGCTATAAATCTTCATGGTTTCAGTCAACGTATCACATCCCCTACTCATATTAATAAAGCTACGGTACCACAACCATCCTTGACTGGATCCTCACTAATAACTCTTATCTCTACCATAACTCCCGCACCCTTCCCAACTCTCTTGGTGATCACCTTCCCATTCACATCCAAATATACTCTATCCCACCACCTAGATCCCACTTTTACAGAGACTGCCTTAAGCTATCTTCTTTCAAGCTGACTCATTTAACTGTACTCTAGCATCCATTAATTGATCCTTCCTTTACCACCTTCCCCTTAACGAAGCCATAGATGCACTTAACCAAACTTTCCTCAATATTTTAGACTCACTTGCCCCCCCCCAAAAAAAAAATAATAGGATTAAAGCCAACCATGCACCTTGGTTATCTAGAGAGGCATGCTCTTTCATGCACAAAAGAGGTAGTATATGGAAAGCCTGGCAGAAAACCAAATCCTCAACCCTACTACAAAGGTACGAGGAGATTAGAAACCTCACTAAAAATGCATTTATCTAGTCAAGAAAAACTTTTATAATTCAGCTCAAACCATTTATAATTCAGCTCAAACCAATCACTTCTCTAACCCTAAAAAATTCTGGTCCACAATAAATAAAATCCTACACCCCAGCAACCCCTCTACCCCAAGCACATTCCCTAACAACACAACACTTCAGACTGCATCTCTCCTCAATAACTACTTCATAGACATCATCTGTAAACTAACTCACTGAGCAAAAAACATGTTCATCACACTCTACCCTCCCCTCTACACATAATAATAAGATCCCTTGCTCCCTTAAACCTGTTCCCACCTCTTACATCAAATCTCTTCTTCATAAACTCAAGCCTCGTTCCCCTTCAGCTGACAAATTCCCCCTCTCTTCCTCAAACTAGCAGCTGACTCCATAGCTTTTCCTATCTCTATACTTATTAATTGATCAATTCAAGAAAACACAGTTCCTAACATTTGGAAGTCCTTCTTTACCATACCACTGCACAAAGGAGATAACTCCACAGACTCCTCTAAATTCTGCCCAATAGCCATCTTATCTCTTCTTTCTAAAATTCTAGAAAAGTGTGTTCACACTCAACTACTTAAATACCTCATACAGGAAAACCTCTTAACCCCGACACAACACAGTTTCAGACCTTACCACAGTGCTGCTACTGAAGTCAGAGACAATAACCAACTTGTATCATGTCTTTTCCTTGATCTATCCAAAGCTTTCGATACCATGTCCCACTCTAAACTTCTTACAAAACAAACTGATTTTACTCTCTCTTCAGACACAGTGCAGTGGTTCTCCAGCTACCTCTCTAATAGACTACAATCTGTCCGATGGCTTACTTCATGCTCCCCATTCCTACCCATAAATACAGGGGACCCACAACACTCTATCCTAGGCCCCCTTCTATTCGATATCTTTACCAACCATCTTCATTAGGCCTGCAACCACTCTACTCTTATCCAGTATGCTGATGACTCAACACTCATCACATCCTCGGATAACCTGTCTCAGCACCTCTCTATTACACAAAACACTTTCAATTCCATTGAAAAATGGCTCAATAAGAACCAGCTTATCCTAAACCCAAAGAAAACTAAACTCTTACTCTTCCTTCCTAATTCACTCTCAGAGCATAAATCCACCTGTTTAATCTCCTCTCTTGATAATACTATCACACCAGATCTTTATACAAAACTCCTCGGCACCACTATAGATGACCAGCTAAAATTTGACCAACATATTCACCAGACCATCAAGAAGATCCATCAAAAATTTAGGACTATTATATCGCAAGAAAACATTCCTTACTCCTGAAACTAAAATATCCCTAGCAAGAGCATTCCTTCTACCTGGCCTTCTTTATGCTGCTCCCATTCTTACAAACCTTTAAAGCACCTTAATCGCTCAACTACAGCAAACTTATAATAAAATTGCCAAATTTGCCACTAACCAACTTTATAGATCTAGTAGAAAGAGAAGTGAGCAAACGCTTACGGAAAACCCAGGAAATGCTGCAAATATGTTTTCAAAGAATGGTGCTTTCCTCCTTGGCTACTGCTGTTAAAATTCTTGTAAAGATGCTTCTCCTTGTTTCTTCTTTAAAAGAACTTTTATTAAAATGATTTAAAACAAAAAAACAAAATAAAAGCTACAACCTAACCATTTGAAAGTTAGCGTTGTAACTCAAAAAAGAGAGATGAGCACTTTCGGTTTATCAACCTTAGAAGGTAACACTTTCAATTCAAAAAGCAATTAAAAATATTCCAACTTAATGCATGAGTCTGTCCATGTCAGGAACCTACCTAAAGCCTCCATCCTTCCCTACCTTAAGTCTCATGTCTGTCTACCTACCGCCATTACAATTTTTCTCTCTTCCTTAACCGTCCTTCTCAGATAGTGTGTCTTTACTTAGTCATATTTCACATCCTATCATCCCCTGAATCTATAGTATATCTACATACAGTGTAACGTGAGGTTTGATACTATTGCACTATACTAGCTCTAAATCCCCAAGTGCATTCTCACTTAAGACTACTTCCTCCTACACTGTCTCCTCATTACTAAGTCTTAACCATAATTCTATACTGCACACAGTCCTAGATGTTTTACCAGAGATAAATTCATGCTGTACTCACTTAGTGATGCTTACTCCCTGTTAACTATAAACTCAGAGTCTGTGTTGTATAGGCCAATCTATGCTAGTTTCTTTCATTTTGTACTATGTATTGTTTTAAATTTTAGATTTTATCCTTTTATTTGTTGTAGAATACATGTATGATACTTCCTCTGAGCTTTTCTCCTCGGGTCTCCACTGAAAATGGGCTTCTGACTCAGCTGGACTAACCCGGTCAACAAATGCCAAATAAATAAATAAATACATTTACATTCATTAAGTCACCTTGTATGTATACTATATATGATGATATATATATATATATATATATATATATATATATATATATATATATATATATATATACACACATATATGTATTGTGATATGCTTTGTAAATATACAGATATTGATTAAATATCAATGTACTCTGCAGATTTATGAGCAGATTAAATATCATGTACTCTGTAAATACCTGCATACTGTTTGTAAGCAAAGGTAAAATAAAATAAAAATAAATAATTTTCTTTATAATTCATATATTATGCTATATTTTGGCATGTATATGTTTCCTAATCATAGTCATATTTAAACATAATTCAATAGTTACACAGTTTATTTATATGGCATTAAATAGGTGATAGCACTAAATTAGTTCCATTGATTGGTCTCTGATGAAAACCAAAAAACAAGCGAAACAGCTTTGAGAGAAAAAACAGCAGCACGGGCTTTAATGTAAGCGCTTTCGGTCAAGCCAATAGCTCAACCTTCTTCAGACATACAAAAGCAATACTCATTTCTTCGTTTAAATACCATTGCAACAAATTACATAATTAATTAATTAGCTTCAATTAATTCTGAAATGAAAATGAATATCAATAGGACCTCCCACTACTCTAAATAAAATAAATTCAAAGAATACAATCACTTTGGTACTTGTTAAAACACTCTCAAGAACACTTCATTCAATCAAGATGTTATTTAAACCTGAATTTATGTTTTTAAAAATATTTTTAAAAAAGTATTAAATGCCAAAAATTGTAGGGATTTTTGGTGCTACCATACTTAAATAATGGAGAGTATCACTATCAATGCTGCTGATTGGTCTCTGATGCAGGATGGGTAGGCTTTATTACATGATTGGTTATTATATGAGCTGGTCTTAGATTTTTTTGCTTCTTATTTGCTAAAGTCTGTATTAGATGAGGATAAAAACACTATTACATTTTTTTTCTCCTTAATAGCAGGCTATTAGTTGTCTCTGTAATATAACTACCTCATCCCTGGATATGCATAATTTATTTTAATTAGGTGTTTCTGATTTTAACCATGGGCCGGATTCTGTAAAGTTCAGGTAATCCAGTGCATTACACTGATATCAGTTCAAAACTTGCAGATAACATTGTAATATTTTAATGCATAAGTAATTCAGAACAGCTCAGTGCTCAATGGAGTATTAATAAAGTAAAATAAAATAAAACAGAACCACTTTAAAATGGGTCTATATTAGATTATCGAAAGTTTCATTCAGTGAAGGCTCACATGAGCAAAAACGCTGGAAATCAAAAGGGTGTTGTGGGGTCATGGTACAATGAGGAATGGGATATTTGCCCTTTCCTCACTGTAGTGTGATTGCGGAGTTGGAATATATAGTTAGCGTGGGGGGGGCACAGCTCCCCACAATAAGAATTTGATTTCTAGCATTTTCGCTCATGTGAGCATTCACTGAATAAAACTTTCAATAATTTAATATAGGCCCCTGTAAACTATGCGCAAGTTCAATCCAAATCCAAATTTGGATTTGGGTTGAGCAACAATAAATTTGGATTTGGATTGTGCAACAATAAAATTTAATTTGGATTGAGCAACAATAAATTTGGATTTGGAATGTACAACAATAAATTTGGATTTGGATTGAAGCCACAATACATTTAGATTTGGATTGAACTTGTGCATGGTTTACTGTGGTTCTGTTTACTATTTGAATATGCTGGTAGCAACAATTTATATGAATTTGGACTGAACTTGTGCATGGTTTACAGTAGTTCTGTTTTACTTTACTATTTGGATATTTTGAATGCAGCAATAAATTTGGATTTGGATTGAACTTGTGCATGGTTTACTGTGGTTCTGTTTACTATTTGAATATGCTGGTAGCAACAATTTATATGAATTTGGACTGAACTTGTGCATGGTTTACAGTAGTTCTGTTTTACTTTACTATTTGGATATTTTGAATGCAGCAATAAATTTGGATTTGGATTGAACTTGTGCATGGTTTACTGTGGTTCTGTTTACTATTTGAATATGCTGGTAGCAACAATTTATATGAATTTGGACTGAACTTGTGCATGGTTTACAGTAGTTCTGTTTTACTTTACTATTTGGATATTTTGAATGCAGCAATAAATTTGGATTTGGATTGAACTTGTGCATGGTTTACTGTGGTTCTGTTTACTATTTGAATATGCTGGTAGCAACAATTTATATGAATTTGGACTGAACTTGTGCATGGTTTACAGTGGTTCTGTTTTACTTTACTATTTGGATATTTTGGTGCAACAATATATTTGGATTTGGATTGAACTTGTGTATGGTTCACAGTGGTTCTGTTTTACTTTACTATTTGGATATGTTGGTACCACTTCATTTGCTTTGGCTATTTTTCGCTTGCTGTCTTGTGCAACAGAGTATCACAGTTACAACAGCACACTATTGAAATGTATAAGTAATCCATAATTAATAAGAAATGGTTGTCCAATCACACTGTGCAATACCAAAGTTACAGAAAGATGATCACAGTTCAATAATCCTAATAATTGTATTGAAATATAACAAAAGCTGTACAGTAAGATTAAGGACAACTACAGACTGTAACTGGCTCTGCTATAATAACAATAAAAAAACATTAAAAATGCCAACTATTCCATTGTAAGCTGCATGGCCTTTGTAACATAAATTTGCAGTAGTCACAGAAACATCTCAAACAACTACAGATATTTCGGTATGTCATCCACTTACTTATAATACTTCCTTCAAAGCCACAAAGCTATTTGTAATATGTATATTTGCACCATTCTTTACAGTAAACTCAGAGACAGCTATGGATATCTACGTAATACATGTACCATTAAATGATATTAGCTTGGACTTATGGATTCTGATAGAATCCATAAATTTTCTAAAAAAAAATAAATAAAATAAAGACCAAGGGCAATCACAGCCATATGACCATAGCTAACAGTTTCTAACAATGGGGTCGGGACTTGTGTGTGGGACACTAGTAATGCACACACCTAAGGAAAGTGGGAGATAGAAAAGAAGATGATGGGTATGTGTGAAGAAGAAGGACACACAAGAGGGATGATGGAATTGGAAAATCTGAGGGAAAGTCAGAGGGGCATGGGACATTTATTTATTTATTTATTTTGGTGGGAGTAGACTCCGTTTTTTTGTTAAGAATAGAAGGAAAGGTAAACATAGGGAAAGAAGATGTAATGGTAATCACACTAGGTATACTCACAGAACAAACATCACAGCACAAGACAGACAAAGGTTGGAAAAAAACAGTAAGGAGAGGTAAGTTATACAGGCAGCATACTGCACAACACAGGAATGGAAGGTTGACAAACAGAGTGGGGATGCATACCAGCCATGGTGAAATGCAGAAAAAACATATCAACCTATGCCCTATCATGTTATAACATGTCACAAACTATGTGGCAGTCATACCTGGGTGTGTATGACCAATGTAGGTATGGGTTCCAGAATAATAAAGTAGAATCACAGTACACATTGGATAAATATACACAGATCCAATTAGTCCATCAGCAGTGCACATGTAACACAAGTAACATCACAGATGAGCAAATGCAGGTCTAACAATTTTTGATAACTTCACCAGAGGACAGAACCAAACCCATGACCATGTATGTGAAAGACAAACAGCCAAGCACAGTGCCAAACAGAAATACTGCAGAAGAACAACAAACACAGCTACACACACAAGTGGGTGTAGAGAACAAAACCAAACATGTAATGGAATGTGTGTGTTACACAATATGCCTTGTCACAGGCAACACACAGATGTAGAGGGTCTTTATCATATGAGCGGATTAGACAAATTGCGAACGCTCATAATATCAAACGTACCGGACCTCAAAGTGCTTTTACTGAGATCGCGGTACAGTGAAGAACGGGATCTTTGCCCTTTCCTCACTGTAGTGCGATCTCGGAGTTGGAATATATATTCAGTGGGGGGGGGGCACAGCCCCCACAATAGGAAGTTCGAGGTCCGGTATGTTCGATATTATGAGCATTCACAATTTGTGTGATTCGCTTATATGATATAGACCCAGTGTAGATGTGTATGTATTTCTGTTTGCGGCATAAATGAAATGTACATGAAATCAAGGTCACTAAACATACATACACCAATTACGTAATAATATGTTCAAAAATATAGCAGTACAGCATAATGAATATAGCATGTTGTGCACATGGATGTGAAAAACCTACACAAGTATAATGAGAACAAGGTCGTATTGCAAGCATTAGCCAGCAACTTCTGTGCATATGGCCCACATTGTACAATGGCTATACATGTGGCACATGTTCACTGTGTCAAATTAATAAATAGCAACGGACACTAGTTTTAACGAAGGCAAACAAACCTGCAAAAAATAATAGTTAAATATAAATGTGAGAGGGAAGTGGACAACCTGGGGTCACATCAGGGTAAAGTAGAACAAGGTAAGTTGACACAATACAAATGAATGTGTACAGCACACAGAAATACATTTATCCATATAGAAAATGTAAGTCAAATGGTCGATGGATTGCTGATGTCCACAGAACTGGATTTGTATAAAACACACATACATAGTAATATGCCACCATGTCACATCAACATGCATAAGTGAGCAATGTAAAAATTAAAAGCTATACACATATACTTTCATGCAAATGTCAACTAAAGAAATGCAGGTGTATGTCAGACACCCTGCTCATTATGGAGCAAAGGCCACTCCTGTGAGTATCATTTGAGCACATCAGCAGTAAATCACTGAATGTATCTAACAATGTGCACACACAAGTATAGTCATTTAATGTGTACAGCTATTTATGAAGGTGTACACTGATGTCACTATGTTATAGGTATGTAAATGGTACGTACAACAAACATGGTATACTGTACTGCGAAAGAATGTGATATCAGTAATATTGTGCACAGAATCATGTTATATTGCTGTTTGATGCAGTCAGAAAAGGAGGACTGCACAAAGACAGGCTATACCTGTATATGATCCCACATGGCATCAATGTTGCCAGACCATGACACAACACCACATCATGACAGTGGGGCATCATGACAACTGTCATTCTAAAACATGTGTAATGACATGTCTGAATATTGTACATACTTGATATGTCAAAACAGAAATCCAAGGTATATGACACTTTTAATGATGGAGTATGGACAATATATGTTGTCTGCCAGTCACCCCAGTAACACACATGTTTATAGGCTACCTCTTGTATCACTGACTACAGGTTAACTGCCACAATGCATGGACACTGAAAGTGTGTGGAATGGGTAATGTGTTAATATGTTACGCATACACTGAAACCAAAGTAAATGTCACATGACAACACATAAGCATGACAGATACATGGCATGCATGCACAAGAGTGCATATACAGTGCAATCAATGAAATGGCAGTCACCATGTTGGAAGCATAACACAAGTGGCACACAAACAATGCTTACTGACCAGAGGGTCAGACTGATGGGGCTCAGACTCCTGAATGACCTCATTAACTATCACCCTGAATGAATAGCCCATGGTATATCCACACAGATGGCCCCCATCAAGTCCCTCATCTGTGTTTGAAACACATCAGGCATGACCTCCTGGATTTCCTCCTGAAAATCAACTCTATTCCACTTGTGTTGACCTCTCCTCAAGAGGGTTTGGGCAGGATGTCTCGGGGGGGTGGGTAGTTCAGGTACCTCAGCATCATCGTCATCATCATTGTCACCATCATCCTTATTAAAATCTGTCAGTGGCCTTGCATGTACACATTGAACACAGAGAACATACACAGATACCATGCTTTGTAAAGGTTAATTATAAAACACAACAGAATGTCTATCACACAGATCAGTCCCATGAATATCATAGGACAACACGATATGATTATGATGACGATTTACACAGGGACTGTGACATGTCCATTATGGACAGTTACCTAGGGCCCTATATGTTGTGCTACTAAAAATGACAACAGTATTCTTTTCTTGAACAATTCTATATGATTACACACACATACACATGGGTCATTAGCTTTGTAAAAATGTATGAATGCTCAGATCAACATATTGTACTGCCTGCATTCAATGATTTTACATGAGCAGCTACAATGTGTCATTGTTAAAATGAGGAGAAAGTGATCTGACAATAGTGTGGACAATAGGCAAGCCATTTGACAAACGTCTGAGACAGGCAGCATGATATTTGGCTGAATACTCATCAATATATACAACATTAAAAACAATGTGATATGTTAAATCAGCACAACTGTTAACATACGAGAATCTAATATATCTGTTACTAAAAGTATTGTATGTGTACAACTGTAAGCATTATCTACAAAAACAATCCTCGATCAGTAGTCTGAAAAACACAAGATGTTGTGAGTATGCTTGCTGATACTGAACTGTTGGAATTAAATGATTATCTGCTCAACTGTCAGTCAACCTACCAAACTGTTTAAAAAAGATCCAAGGGGCTGGAGACAGATTCAATACCAATGCTGACCTGCAGAGTGTGCTGAATATGAACTGCTGCAATCAAATGGGTATCTGCTCAAGTGTCAGTCAACTTAGACTATAACTGCACTTCTACAAAAACAACCAATATGTCTGCAGCAGATACAGTAACAGTGTTGAACTGAAGGTCATGCCACACAGTCTGCAAACAGCAGACACGTGCTCCAAACCATGCTTCATGAGCACTAGTCAAAGCATGTACACTTACATATAAAACAACCATCTTATAACATGTGTGACAGATGATTCAAACCAACTATCATTTAGGCTGTGGAGTACATTTAAAAATGTCTGCTGCAAAAATGGCTCAAAGATACATAAAATAACAACAATTATTACATTTTATCCACAGTTGCAAACACAGCTACTGTGTGATTATTTTACTTACCTTACTTATGTACGATGGGTATTCCTGCATTCTAATCAATAAACATGTTATTGTGAAATTTACAGGCCTGAAAACAGGGGAAGATGCATTTCAGTAAAAAAAAAAAATGTAAAATAATCAACATACCTCTCTCCCTATGCTGATCCTCAAGCCTGTACATCTGCTCGATGCATATGGCTCTGTTCTAACTCCTCATCGCCTGAAATCAAAAAATTGAGTGTATGAAAAATATATTCCTGAAATAACACTAATAGACATTTCTCAACACAGTTTGCAGACATTTTTCGCTGAAGAACATTAAATAAGCACAATATACAATTGTCATTTTTATATTCAGGTGCTAACATCTTCAAACATAGATTAGAGGGCATGAGATACAAACCTGCACTATAGTCTACTTCCAAACTCCAACCTTGAGAACTTAACACACTTTAACATAAAAAAGCATGTTTTGCAGGCAAGGAAAAAAAGTTTATGCTATGACATCATCTTGATGGGGATGGCCTACCAGTAATGATCTTGGTTTAGGATTGAAAAGCATTAATACATGCTGCTTATGCAGCTAAACAGCTGGAAAAATGCATTCATGTTATCACTGTGTTCAGATACATTAATGGTAATGCAGAAAATGTTATGGGTGAAGTTAACTAAGGTGACATGTACAGATATATGTTCCCCCTCAGTGGTTTGGATTACACAACATGCCAAAATATAGAAATGCTGGTCAGTTACTTTACAGGCTGAGGCAACAGTCAGCACATTATTTTTTAAACAAACAGGTACTGCTCTACAAACCCTGTTATTAGAAAGCGGATGTTATCAGAACACTACAGATTATGGTTATACTCATAGAAATTCAGAGACTATATCAGTGAGTGACTGCAATGCACAGCATAAACCTTAATATAAATTATTACAATATAGTTCTTCCAAAAAAATATATGGGTGAAGTTAACCAAGGTAACAGGTACATATATATGTTTCCCTATGTTGTTCGGAAACCACGACACACCAAACTTTAGACAGACTGTTTAGTTGCTTCTCAGGGTGAGCTAATATTCAGCAAGGCTTTCATTGCAGAAAACAAGTACTGCAGGTGTTTATTAGAAATCTTGTGGTAAACGGATGAATACAGAAAATGCATCCAATTTTAGGACCTTTCATAGTAAAGATATAACAGCTACCAACACATAATTAAAACATAAGTGTAAGGAATGGGATGGCATTACTTTTTAAATTAAATAAATGTGTCTGTGTAATTGTTTAGGAGGAATGATGTAAAGAAGTTATATACATGTTTGCAGTCCAACTTGTAGCAGTCCAATAGGTGATACTGTGGAACTATAATGGAAAAATACAAAATGTGCAATCATCCATGGCCTAGGCACAATAGGCATCTGTGATTAATGAGAACTGAGGCTATATGAAATTATGTAGTTAGATGTTGTAAAACATATGTACTTTTGCAAAGGACAACTTATAGTTATACATGCTATTACATAAATTAACTACATGAGTATAGAAACCATAGTTAAGAGGACAATATTTGCCAAGTCCATTTAATTATCCCCACAAGCTAATTGTCACAGTAGCATTAGCATCATTTTAAAACATCTATCTGATATATGTGGCTTATAATGGAATAGCAAAGAATATTGAGACCATTACTTCTCCCTTTTCCTCTGCTACAAATCTATGACTAGATGTGCACATCTGGCACACTAAACATATTCATTCAGGCACCCCTCTCAGTAAGACAACTTATGTCATAACCGTTAAAACATTGCAGTGTTTCAAACTGAAAGTCACCAGCAAACTTGCAAACCTCCTCATAAAACTTGTCACTTACGTATTCCTCATTCCAGGTGATTTTCAACCAAACTCAGGTCTTGCTGCTGTTACATTCACAGTTAGCCAATGAAAATTAAAGACTTGTCACTTGCTGACTTGTCACTGGCTGACATGAATATTTGTATTATAAATAACAAGTCACCACAATAAGAAGGGTAGTCTGATGAGTGCAGACCTAAAGTTATTACAATCCCCGAGTCTTGGATGAAAGATAGTTCTATTATTCCTATATGGCTCTGTAATACGTATGCAATGCATGTTGACAACAGACCAGCCACTAGGCAGCATGGAGGAGGTGAACCTGTTTTCATAACATATGAGCCGTAACATGTGAGCCTTCGACATATTTAACAGTAATTTATATTCCTCCTCTCTACTCTAGCTCCTTGATAGGTGTTATATTAGACAAGATTCTGGACATTATAAACATCTCAAACTCATCATCATAATGGATGATCTAAATTAGACTAGAAATGTCCATTTAAAACACGTTTAAATTGACTAGTTACTGATCATCAACTAAAACAGTTAATTTCAGATGGTACCAGATCAAACCCTAACTCTAAATAACATCTTTATTTGATGTTATAACTATTATACCAGATAAACTGAAACAGATGCAGATACTCTCAAATTCCCTAAACAACCAGTGCCCCATACTCTATGTCTGGATATTTAAATGTCATAAACCTAAAGCCATTATTTTGATAACTAGAGGGATCCCTGATTCATTTGCAGGTGCTCTCTCTAAGGAACTATAACAAATTAACCAAAATCATTCTGTCAGTGCAGTGACTCCATAACAACCATCCTCACTTTCTACACCCTTTTCTCTCCCATTCAGGATAATCTGTTTCCCATGAAAAGAAGAGGAGTTCAAGTTTTATTCCTAATATCAAAACTAATAAAAAAATGAGATGAAGCCTAGGCAGAATGGAAAAATGATCCACCCTGTATACAAACATTCAACATGGACCAATATTTAACAAAAGGAAACTAGTATGCAAATGAAATGTTCCAAAACTGAATATGCCAGACAAACCACTTATCTTGGACAACCAAAACAATTTTGGAAGGCAATAAAACAACTCTGCACTTACAAGTTTTTGAAGAAAATGTAGTTATGGTTCTCTTAACAAATATATGATTGATTTCTCAGCCAATTCACAATATTAGCAGTCTCCAATTACCTATCAGCCTGACTTTTTCTTACTCACCTTTCCACAAACTGTCTCCACTTCACAACATTGTTGAATTCTCCCAATTCTATTTCAAGACCATTATCAAAAAAGAGACAAACAATCATTGAAAAAAATGGAGTCTGAGTTTCAAATTGAAGTTTATTTTGCTGCTTATTTCCCAGGGACTTTAAAATACAACTCAAACAATATGACATAATAATACCCAAGAATAAAACAAAAGTAATAATAGCAGTAAATTTGCTAAATAGGATTCTCTCCAAACTTTAAAGCAATAAATAACTGCCAAAAAAAAAAAAAAAACATGTTTCAGTGAAGAAAACAATATTACTGTAACAGTAATCACAACATTAATGCCAAGCCTAAAATATTTTAACTGGGTATGAAACTAAAATTAAATGCTGACAAAAATTCTAACAAAAATATGCCTAGATATATAACAATTCAACTTCAAAAAGCCAATAATAAACAGTCACAAACAATTCTGGAGTGGCCATACTGAAACAGTGGCAATATCTTCAGACAACCTAAAAGTTATTAAACTCTTCAATGTCCAAAATCCAAAGATGATCAGCACTTACCTTCCTGAAAGTGAAAAAAAGGTTCTTCAACCTAAAAGCAAAGCTTCCCAGGAAATGCAGCAAAGCAAACAATACAGGACATGGGAACATTCCTTCCTCAGTGCCAACCATGGATCACTCTGTGCCAAAATGAACAGTCCCGGGTATGACAGCATTCTTCTCTCTACACGAAGCCATTCTGATGTACCAGCTAGCAACCAGTAGTTGGTGATTAAAATGAAAACAAAGTTTGCAACCTAGCCACAGCCAACCAACAGCAGCAACATCCATGGTGAACCATCTCATCTCATCAAATTGAAAAATGAAAACAAAAAAATATAGTCCACTCTGTAGTCTGACATTATCTCACCAGTGTTATTGAGAGAAGAACTACATCAACCTCAAGTTTCTCACAGGCTACAACCGCAAGTTTCACACTGTACATCCCAAACATCTAAAACTAGTTATCCATAGTCTCTGTAAGTCTCTGACACATATTTTCAGTCTGTCATTTACAAGAAAAATCATCCCATGTAGCTTTAAACACACTACAATTATTTCCCTGGTTAAATATATTTCCCCTTTCTTGGAAAATGACTTTCACCCTATTGTCAACTTCTACTCCACACCTGAAATACATGAAAATAGTATATGATCAAATTCTTGAATACCTACTAAAATATGGCATCCTCAAACAGACGCAACATGGTTTCCATCTTAACTTTAACATTCTAATAGTTTTATATTCAAATTTTTAGATCTTAAGAAGGCTTTTGAAACTTGTTTCATTCAGTAACTTATTTACTTTACCTTCTGTTCTATTTTGTAATATTTTCATAAATATTGTATAATCAACATTATTTAATACTATAGGTCTCCAATTAGTTATGTAACTTTTATCTCCTTTCTTCTATATAAACTTCATTACATCCATACATATTTTTTATCTTGTATACCTTTTTTAACCATTCATTAAAAACCTCTACTAGATGGCTTTCTTGCCACTCATTCAAATTTTTTCACATCAAATAT
Source organism: Protopterus annectens (assembly GCF_019279795.1). Classification (NCBI taxonomy): domain Eukaryota; kingdom Metazoa; phylum Chordata; order Ceratodontiformes; family Protopteridae; genus Protopterus; species Protopterus annectens. The sequence continues at coordinate 635,061,834 of NC_056725.1, forward strand.
TTCACTCCATCTATTTCTGTTACAGCTTCTAGGTTTGCTATTACCAAACCTTTTTTTTTTGTTTTACTTCTAATATAGTGCTTTTCTTTTCCATTTCCTTATTATCTTCGTTACCTAATTTTTTAAATTCCATTTATAGTTTCTTTTATTTTCACTTCTGACAAATGTTTTCATAATATAATTTATTATTACTTCCATTATCTCTGTCTTCATTTTACTATATTATCTTCCTCATCTCTTAAGCTTCTCATTATTGTATTATTTTCCCTGATCATCTTACTTAGATAAGGAGCTGTTTCCTCTTTTCTGCCTTGTAACAAATATCTTTGTTTAAACAATCTCCAATTTTTTCTTGATTCATTATATATATATATATATATATATATATATATATATATATATATATATATATATATATATATATATATATTCTATTTTTTTGCCTTTCTGTACAGTCGTCTTTATTATTTACTATATCCCCAAAAATTTGATTGCTAATGTCTTTATATTTATAGCTATTATTTTTCTTTTTGTTCTTTGCCACTCCAAAAACTCTTTTTTTTATATTTTGCTTTTAAAGCCATTGACCAGCTTGTCCAATCTTTGTAAAAACTCCTCATATCTATATGATCTCCCCATAATTGTAAAATTGTTCTTCTTATATCTTTATTATTTCTGCCTCATTTAATCTTTTAATGCCTCTACCTATCTTAACATATCCTTCCTTTTCTTGAATTTCTACCCAGACTGCTACATGATCTGAAAAACCTGTCATTATTATACCTTTATCAACTATTTTTAAATTGTCTGATAATACAAAATAGGCAAGTTCTGCTTTCAAGTTACCTCTTTTATACATCTACTGCTTATTTATAAGATCATTGGATCATAGGAAGTTACTACGCTAATGGCCTTAAGGCCCTTACAAACCTTGCCATGTTCTACCCTTATGTCCATGATTAGCACCTGTTACCCTTGTCCAAGATGAACACAGGTGGAACCCCCAGGGTGAATTTATGGTTACCCATCCAATCATGCAGAGTGCATTTGAAGATGGCCAATGAGGTGCTCTGTTTGACATGAAGTGGTAGTCTGTTCCAAAGGTTTGGTAACCTCTGGGAGACAAATCTGTCCTTCCCTTATTATCCCATAAATACATTTTACCATTTTTGATTATTTCTGACATAACTTTGACATCTGCTCCTTCATTATGTCTATGTCTTAGGTCAGTTAAAATCTCCTATTAATATAATTTTCATGTTGACTCTAACATAATCAATAATTTTCTTAAACATAATTTCTCTTTGCTTTTGTATAACACATGCATATAATGTCACAATCCTATATACTTATTCTTCCTTTTATATCCCCTATTAATACTCTTCCTAGAATTACTAATATGAAATCTATAATCTGTATACTTTCTTTACTTAGAATTGCTATTCCTGAACATCTTTCTTCTCCTGTATTCCATATTCCTTTTCCTTCCCATAATTAATTAACTTGAAGTATTTCCTCCTCTGTCAAAAGTCTAATATCTGTTAATATTGTGATATCCATATTCAATAATCTATACCACTCTAATACCCCTAATCTTCTCTTTACATTCTTGATATTGTTTACATTTATTGATAATATTCTCAATCTATAACAGATATTATATTATTCTTTACCCTTTTCCTTTCTTTTCTCCTATTCCTATGTTTTTAAATTTACATTTTCTTTCACTTTTTTTCCAATAGAGTTTCTTTTGTTTTTAATCCACACCCATTTCTCTTTTCCTTCTTCTCTCAGTTATTTTTCTTTTCTTTTTCTACTTCTTCCCTTATGTTTCCTCTCTTTCTACAATAATATCTTTCTTTGGTAGTTTTTCTATACTATCTTTTCTTACACTCTCCTTTGATGTAATATCCTTTCTTTCATGTGCATTGCTTTCTTTTTCATCACAATACATCCATGAATGTCCTACTTTCTCACATTTAATACATTTCAGTTCACATTATTTTGCTTCATGACCAACTTTATCACAAATAAAATATTTTCATTTATCACAGTTATTAATTAAATGGTCATTTTTGCCACACAAAACATGTATTTGGTTGTCCCCAGTATTTCCTCAAACCTCTACTCCCTTCCTCATTAATAACAGTAGGCATATGTATTATTTTTTTCATTTTGCTTTTGCAATATCACATAACATTTCCATCCCCAGTCCATAAACCTCTGTTGTCATAAATATTCAGAACATCCATTACTTCTCTACACCTAGTTTTAAATAGTCTCATAAAATGTCCCTTTCAATTTCTGTACAAAATTGTATATACATTCACTTTTTTGCTTCCCATGAAATGACTGTATCCCATATAAATTCCACGGATTATCATTCTTCTTTCTCTCATATTGCTCCAAAAATGTCTCCACATGCTGTGCCTCCTCAAAAAATGTCACAGAAAGAGTCTTTATTAATACAAATAAATGCCTTTACCTCTCTGGGTTCAATTCCCGGTGGTGATATGACACTATCCCACATTTCATACCTGTCTACTTCTTCTTCTGCCTTACTTCTTATTCTTAAATGTTTTCTTCTTACTTCCACTTTCTTTTCATCCTTTTTCTCTCCTTCTTTCATGGTTTGAGCATACAATTTTTTTTACCCTTATTCCTTGTACTTCCTCCACTTGTATTCTGCCCATTATTTCTCCCCACGATGTTGCATTTTCACTCTCCAGCTCACTTATTTCAAGCAAATGCTTAAGATACACATCCTGCAACCCTCCTGACTTGAGGGTTGTAGCAATACAATCCACCTTTCACTCTCCTTCACCCGCAAACAACCTCTGTTGGAATAACCTCTCTGTATCACTCTTCTCCTCCCAAAATGCAGTATCCTCTCTTGTTGTCCACTACTCCATCATCTCGATCTCCTTCATCAAAAATAGACTTTTCAGTAAAGGCTCAACTGCTTTCACTAACGCTTCTCTCTTTTGCTTTCCAATTACATTATCTGTCGCAATGCCTTCCTCCATACTACTTCTCTACTACCCCAAGCCACCTTTGCACTCGGACCGAAAGCAGGAAGCATAACTGCAAACAAAGGATAAATGAATAAGTAAATAAATAAATTCCTTGATAAATGTTAAAGTGTCATACATTGCTTCGATTTGAGTTTCAGAAATTTTGGATATCAAAGAATTTTCTAGACTGTTGAATTTAAAATGTTGATATTTCAATAAGATTAATGGCATTGTAGATGCATCTGAGGATCAGGAGAAACTGCAATTTAAGTATTCTAATTTTCACCCATTTTATCTTTATATAATGAAATGTTTTGAGCAAACCATTCTAAGTGAATTTCATTTAAACCTATTATCTTTAAGTTTTAAACCTTTACTTCCATCTGTTAATTTAAAAACTAAAACTGCAATAAAGACTTAGCCAGGCTAGACTCTTCACTGTGTAATACCTTAAACCTCCTGAGGTGGAGACTCATGGGACATCTGCAAATAACCCCTTAAGGAAATGCCAAGTTTCAGCTACATACCTTATGAATGCCCACAACTTTTTACTTTTTACATCTTAATGGATGCATTCAAGCCAATAAAGCTGAATCTCACTAGCTCTAGATATGCAATGTTTCGGCCTTTTACCCAATGAAGACTCTAGCTTATCTAGGTCTTCCTTGCAGCTTTTACTGAATGGTTTGTCTATGTGAACTATTCCCCCTTTAATTCAAGAATTAAGGTTATGAAACAATTTTTTTCAACTTACATTTGAAGTAAATCTAATAGGATTAACATTTGCATATAAACTGAATTATGCAGGATTGGCCATGTGAAAGACATATTTACTTCTCCCTTCACCCAGCACCCCAAGAAAAACTTAGTAGATCAAATTAACACAAATACAGTTTTATTTTATACCTATAACATTGTTTGAGATCATGTAACACAGACAGTGATGAGAATTCTCAGCACATTAAAAACTAATTATAGTTATCCTCTGTACCTGAAGCAGTTACATTTGTTTTCTTAAAAAGATTGCCACATGGCATGCTTTCTTGACCTGTTCCAGATTATCATTCTGTCTTATATTTTCAGGTATACAGTTCCAAGAAACAGGAGCAATTTTAGCTTCATAGCTTATTAGGTACTTACTAGGCTATTGATCTGTGAGGATCTTACAAACCCTAGCCCTGAATTCCCATGGTAATTATTAACCTTTATATTTTCTAGTATGAAGTTTGGAGAAAGACAGATCATATATATGCAAGGTAAGGTGAGTTCTTTGTCACTGAATGCAGTCAGTATTATACAAGAATTATGAAGCCGGTTTAACTATTAGTCTGTTAAGCTGTGGGAGAGAGAGAGAGAGTGCGGTATCTTTCAAGTAAAATCTTGAAATTTAGAGTATTTAGTAAGAGAGAGGATCAATCATTGACTAGTAGCCATTTCACTTTTTGTACAATGAGACGATGATTATCAGCAGTGTCAGTTTCACAACAAGTAGCACACTCACCTTTGGTGAAGAAAGCTGTGGGTTCTATTCTGGTATCAGGTAAATGGATTACTGACATTGTAGGGTAGCATAGAGATGTTGCACTACAATGTTAAACTGAGGCCCCATCTGTCTCAGTTGGTGGTAGCTAAGGTGGATGTGAAAGATTTCATAATACCCATTGAAAAGAGTAAGGAGAAGTTCCCCGATATCCTGACCAAATTTTAATGAGAAATATAGCTACCACCTTGGGTCTTGCTTGCAAACAGGTTACTAGCCTAGTGGAACTAACCTGGTCAACAAAAAAGAAAGATAAATTCTCTAGGGCTGGAAAGGTAGATGAATCTAAGTACTTTGTTTTCACCAGACTGGAGAAATATGGTGTTTTGGGGGAAACTAAATACAATTATAGGCAGATCATATTCTATGGATCTTTTGACTTGAGATTGATTGATTGATTGATTGATTGATTGATTGCTTGCTTGATTGATTGATTGATTTCAGTTTGGTGACCGGGAAAGTCCACTGGGCTGAGAAGAGCTTATTTTCAGTGGAGGTCCGGGGAGAAAATCTCCACAAAAAAGTAGTACAATATTTACATTTTGCTATAAAACAGACTTGGTGTACACAGTGTGTTAAACATAGTCAATGAACATAATAAGGACATGTTGCAATAAAGTCAAAATGTAAAGTAAACAGTATGTTAGCGATCTAGTCATTGAACATTACAGGACAAGTTTCACTAAAAAAAAACTTAGAGTACATTGTATGTAAAACATGTAGGCATAGATTGAGAAATGGATAAAGATAAGAATACAAGGAGTGGCAGAAATAATTACATCATAAGATATGTAATTTGGTATATAAAGAGTATAAGTACACCAGTATTAGATATTGTATTATGTCTGTATTCAGTGTAGAGGTTGAGGGATGCTCAAGTAGAGCACTATAGAAAAGGGGTTAGGGGTGATTAAGTTAGAGCATGACAAGGGCATTCCAATTTGGAGGACAGATAAGAGAACAGGTGAGATCAGAAATTGTTATGGTTAGAGAGATTGTGTAGGGGGGAGTTCCATTGTTTAGCTATGGTGCAGGATAGTAGTAGTTTGCCAGGAGGGTGTGAGGGTTTGTAGACTTGAAGGAAATTTTGGTTCTTGGATCTGAGGGAGATGTTAGTAACTGAAATATTTTGTAGAAAGCATTGAATTGTTCTGGAATTTTGTTTATTTGAGATTCAGTGTGTGTGTGTGTGTATTTATACCTCTCAACTGTACAGATTTTCACAGAATGTCCAGATTTTTGCCTCATGTTTTTCATCTATTCCTCATAAAACCTGTGGTTTTTTGACAAATCACTGGAATGATCTAAGGATTAAAGTCACTAAATAATGACACACATTTGGTTTCAGACTTCATATCCTTCAGAAAATGTATGCTAACACAAATCCTGTTATTCTAGCAACTTTATAAGTTTATAACAGCAATATTTAAAACATGTTCCTATTTCTGGGCCTTTGTCACCCCATTATGTCAAGCTCTGTCCAAATATTTTGCACTAAGAGGTTGAGAGGTATGGTGTATGTGTGTATGCAAAGTAAGGTTTTGGTCAGGCAACAGATACTTTTGATAATTGACTCTGGGTAGTGAATTGCTAAAGGGGCAGTTATGATAATAGCTGGATTGTTATGCAGTTTGTGAGGTGTACCAAACAGCATTACAGAGGTTTTTTAAAGGACAACAACAGGATTCTGTTATTAAATGCTCAACTTCTCTGTCATTTTTCTCCCTAATTACAGTCTCTGCTATAAATAAACAAAAATATAGCATTTAAAATATTTTAAATTGACTGTTTCTGTCCACTAGAACAGTACCTTACTGTACTGTGGTGGTTTCACTTTCAAAAAACTTTTAAACTGCCCTGAAATAGCTTGCTGCAGTCTCCAATTCATTGATGTCATCAAGGCCAATGAATACAGGTAGTTTTCTGGTCAGTTCCATCATCAACCTGACATCACCACGATCATTCTAAAAACTCACCCATGCTGTGATGTCACAGCTCCCTGGTCCATCCCCTACCCATACAGAAAGTAAAGGCTAGAATTAGGAAACAGTACATGAGTGAAGTCTCTTGCTGTGCGCTGTCAATCACAGCAGGTAACAACTCAAATTACCCTTAGCACTTTGACATCTGGGGAAGTTAGGTGTGAAGGGGAATGAGAGAGGAGTCAAAGAAGCACAATTTATGCTTCACAGAAGACTGCAATTTAGCCATTCTAAAAAGAAGCAGCAGTAAAAAGCACTTTGAAAAGTGTGTTCTGTGGAATTTGCACAGTTTGTGTGTTAAATAGTCATTGAACAGCATGAAATGTTACTTAAAACTAGCTGACTGAAAGGCAGCAGTGTATGCAAGGAAAATCAATACAGTGACAGGAGCTTTAGGAAGAAAGAGGCCTGCGTGATGTGATTTTTTACAGACAAACACTGCATTGTGGGATGCCTAGAGGCAGACTAAACAATCAGGATCACTTCAAGATGCTAGACTTCATGTGGTCAGACTTAGAAATTATGGATAAAAATATTTAAAAACCTGTAAATATTCCCAGAGTGGTGTTAAATGTAGGAAACACCAAACCATGATGAAATAAACAGGTTTTTGAGTCTGTGGGTACGTTCTTCTTTAATAATGTCGACTGTAAGTTGTTATGATGAAGCCAGTTCACATAGTAGTGAAGTCATTAAGAAAATCCATAGTAAGAAATGTTGGATTTTTATTGCTCTTGGTTATGACCATATCATCATCTTCCATAATACATTTGATATTAGAAAGGTCTCAGGGAAAGTCATTTTGAAAATATAAAAAGGGAGAGTATCGAGCTATAACACTTATGGTATGGCTTTAGATGTAGGTCCTGTAATGGAGGTATTATAAGAACCAGCAAGGGTATTTGTGAAATTGGTGAGACAGCTGTTAAACAGTTGAAGGATTTGAGAAAAGTAGCTGCAGTCTGTACTTTAATAAGTGGCAATGAATGGTCAGCTGTATCAAATACTTGTTTTACATCAAGAAAAATAGTTCCAATTATCTTACCTTTTATCATATTAGTATAGATATGATCATTGAGTGAATATATGGCAGAAATGGTGCAATAGTTAGGTCAGAATCTATGTTATCTATGTTGCCTATCTGCAATTATGTTATATTATGTAATGTATTCTAATTTTTGTTCATATACTATTTTTCAAAACATTTAATAAGCTGGCAGAGATGAGTCTGAAGTTATTAGTTTTAGACAGTGATAGAACATGTATGTGTTTGAAACTATGAGGCTGAATACAGGTGGTAAGGCTAAGGTTCAACAGATGAGTCAAAGGTTTTGACAGTAACATACTACCTGAGTATGTTTGCATATATAGTGTGAAAAGATGGGTTCACCATCTATGCTTTCCAGGTATTTTTGTATTTGTTTTTTAATGATAATTTGATATGAAATTAAGATTATTGGAGCATCTTATGTAGGATGAAAGATAGTATATTAGGTGGCAGTTGGAAACAATGGATTAGTAGAACTAGACGGATTAGATATGTTATTCTTTAATTCTGTTAAAAATGAGAGAATACACTGGTATGATTTTAGGGAAAATCTTGGAGAAAGTCAGGTGTTTCAGACCTTTCCAGAATTTTTTGGGTTGACTTAAGTATGTGCATTGGAGTTTTCTGCTGTAATTACTTTTTATCTAATTGGTTGCCAGCCTGACTTCTCTTTTTCATTTTTTCTATAGAGTATGTTTTTTAAATTAATAGGGCCCCTCATGAGGGTGGTCTGCAGGCTGCACTGTATCATTTGGAATGTGCTGCTCTATATGTAGATATGTATGTGTGTATGTATGTATGTATATATATATACACACACACACACACACACAAACACAGACACACGCACACACACACACACACTCACACACACACACACACACACACACACACACACACACACACACACACACTCTTTAGAATTTAAAGTGCTTTTTTTACCTGAATTAATTAGAAGAGTTTTGGACAAAATTACATTTTATTGCAAGGTTACATGCTCTATTCAATTACAAGACAAACCAATGGGGTATTATTTAACCCTGCATTTATTTATGGGCTATAATTTGTTTTACAGTTTCAGGTTGACTACATGTTATACATAGACAGACACAGGGGCTATCTTGATTATTGCTGGATACTCTGGAATGGCATTGCTGCTGAATCAATTCTATTTAATGATTACTTAAATTCCATCAGATTTGAAATTAAATGTATTGTTATGTTTGATTTAATGTACATTTTTATGACACCATTGATAACCTTTTGGATGGTTCATTACAGACTACATTTTATTATAAACTTTCTACCTGCAATTTTTTATTGTCTGCCACAAGTTGTCATCTAGTTCATTTTGTTAATAACACACCAAAATCACAATTCCACACACTGAAAATAAGCTATACTGATTTGAATGACTGACACAGTATGGATCAACATCTTTCGATCCAGGGGATTCATTGACAGAGTGTACACATTGTACTGATGCTAGCACGATCATGGGTCTTTGTGTGATGAGCAGCATTGTTAATAAAATATGTTAAAAAGCCAAGGCACACACCAAAATGAGCAGCTTCATCTCACAGACTACAGCAGTGCCAAGGTGCATGACCTGTGCATGTGCACATTGTAAAGTAAAGAGAGTGTGCACAACAAACCAGAAAGTCAGTGCATGAACTCAAGAGCATTATATTATTAAATCAGGAAGACCTGAGCAACAGGAACATTCACAACAAGTAGAAAATGAAGGGTGATTATGTCTGTTTTATTGATTGATATAGAGATGTGAAACATCAATTGTAAATGTGCTTTTCAATATAAACAGTCAATGAAATATCCACCATAAAATAAATATTTGTAGGATACTGGCCTTGTGGAATTATAAATGTGCATATCTCTTAGACCTCAAATGCAGATATAATGGAAAAATACACATATTTATGTTGAAAACTGCACAATAATTGTGAAAACCTGCACACGTGCTCATATGGGTTCCATACACTAGATCGAATTTTCACCAATTCTAAATAGTGCATGGAATGCTCACTGCAGCAAAAGTGTACTTAATCGAAAGTTCACTTACGCGAATTTCAGTACAATGAACGGGTGTTGTACTGAACTTCCTCACGGACCTTAGGGTTAGGGCATGGGTCATAGTAAGGGGATAGCCCGTAGGGCTATCCCCTTACCATGACTTGTGCCCTAACCCTAAGGACCGTGCCGACTGCAGTGCAGTGAAGGACATAGCAATGTCCTCCACTATGGTGCGATAATCACGAACCTTAGGATTAGGGCATGGGTTAGTGTAAGGGGATAGCTTTACTAACTATCCCCTAACCCTAACCCATGCCTTAACCCTAAGGTCCATGACTATCACACCATAGTGGAGGACGTAGCTTGTTTTTTATGTCCTCCACTGTGCTGTGGTGTTTTTGGTGACGTGCACTTACGCAAAAGTTCACTTTCATTAAAGAGAACTTTTGCAGAAGTGAGGCTTCCTATTACAAGTTCGAAGTAGTGAACTTTTGTTCTTGTAATAGGAATCCACTCATATACATCATGGATGTATACAGCATAACAGTTGTGGCAGCAGCATGTATTTTGTGAAGAGTATGTATTGAGACAACTGAAAACATCAGTCATCAGTGACAGCAAAACACAAGGATATGCCAGACAAACACAAATGTCAGGTGGGACAGCATACACTATGATGTATACATTGTACAAAATGAGCAAATCATTATAGCTGAAATTTCAACACAATCGGGGACAAAGGCTGACATAATCAGGGACAGTCATGGAAACTTTTAAAATGTTAGCATGTAAATTAATATACATCTTCCAAAGTAAAAGAGGTCCATCTCTAATTATTGTCTGTAGTCCTTAGGGTCGTGCTCAACATCTTCACAAAAAGTCACCAATTTTGTGAGGTATTAACAGGGACAGATCTAAAATATGATTCAAAATCAGGGAAACACCTGTAAATCAGGGATATTTGCAATCTCAAAGTTCTGCTGTGATGTACTCTTGTCAGAGATTAGTCATATGGATAAAGACATTGTCAATAAACACGCCCATGTTCAAAAGTGATCACAAAAGCCCTATGGAAAAAATGAAGGTTATTACCTCTCTATACTCCTCCCTCATTAGACCAATAATTGAGTATAACTCTCCATTTGGTATGCACCTCTCCAAGTGTCTGCACCAACTGGAAAGGCCACTGAAATACCTCACAAAGAGAATCCATGGCCTCCAACACCTGTCTTATGTGGACAGGCTCAAATCACTGCCACTCTATTCGGTATCATGCAGATTGCTCAGGGGTGATCTGTGTCTCACCTACAAGGCAGTCGCAGTCCCTGCCTTACTAGAGCTGCTCCATATCCGTAAGTCTAACTCCTCATGCATTACCTGCTCAAAAGGCCTGACTCTAATATGCGACATCAACAAAACCTGCTGGAGAGACAGGTTTGTCTCCCAGAGGCTGCCCAGTCTCTGGAATAGACTTCCCGTACATGTCAAACAGAGTACCTCACTGGCCCTCTTCAAGCACAGCCTTGATGAGTGGATGGGAAACTACAAATTTGTCCCAGGGGTTCCACCTGTGTACCTCACTGACAGGAGCAACAGGTGCAGACTGAGGTTTCTTTTTTTGGGATAAACTCTTGGCTAGGCTTGTAAGGGCCCTAGAGCCATTAGCCTAGTAACCTTAGCCTATGATCCTATGAAAGCGTCAGTCCCAGGGAGAAGTTATAGAAATACCCTCCCCCCACACAAACATACACACATATGTGTGGTAAGTCATTATTCTCTATCAACAATAGTTTCATACTGTCATGTCTGTATCCATACCTATCCTTGCCTCTCTGAGGCTTTGTAACATCTCCAGATGCCAAGCTCATTTGCATGAAGTATGATGGCAAAGTATTAGGACATGCATAAATACTTTTTGATGTTTTTAATATAAGAAAAGAGGTAGAAATATGCTTTGCTGCTTGATGCCAAGCATCATGCAGACAATGAGTGTAGACATACTCTGGGCTATTTCTGGCCATGTGTCTGTTGTATGTACATATTTTTTGACCAGATTAAATGAGTGAAATGGGTTTGATAGGATAGTGGTGAAAATGCTTAGCAAGCAGAGGGTGGGACCCTGGAAAAGTAATTAAGCAATAAGCAGGATGGTGCCAGGAGATTAACATATCTCTCCACTACCTACGATAGTATTTGTGCACAGCTTAGTAAAAGTTAGACACACTGGTGGGGTTGAACACCTGCATAAGTCACTCAACATTGTGTATTCATGCGGTCTAGCTGCTGTTACTACAGGCTAAGTCATATCTCAGTTATCAGAAATCACATAGTTGAAGAGCATGACACATGTATGGAGGAATGGACAATGTGCTTTGTGAAACAGACACTGGTAAGGCGTGGACCTGACTTCATAACATAACTGTAGTCATAGTACAAATATCCCATCATGAGTACATTCAGATCTTGGGCCTGCTATAATAATAACTGTCTATTTATACTGCTATCAGTTTTGTTTTCACTAGTATAGTGGGCACAAGCACAGTAGTGCAAGGAGCACCATATGAAAGTAGACAAAGTTAAAATGAGATCAGTTTTTGTTATTGGATGGGAAACAGCAGTTACCATCATGTAAGTCTGGATAGCAGTGCTGTTCAGTGCCAAGTATCAAAAAAACACTGAGTCCAGGAAACGAAATGTTTGTTTATGGGCATTTTCTGGTCATGCATGTGATGTGTGAATCTGTTTTTTCATCCAGATTAATGGTGTAAAATTGATTGATCGGACAGTGGTGAAAGGGGAAACAAGTAGGGGGGGTAGGACACTGGGGGATAATTAAGGAATGAGCAGGATGGTGTTGAGAGAGTGTTGTATCTATCCACCTCTTCACAGGCTAATAAAAATGTGTGCGCGTATGTGTGTGTGTGTGTGTGTGTGTGTGTGTGCGTGTGCGTGTGTGTGTGCGTGTGTGTGTGTGTGTGTGTGTGTGTGTGTGTGTGTGTGTGTGTGTGTGTGTGTGTGTGTGTGCTTCTATGTGTGTGTGTGTGTGTGTGTGTGTGTGTGTGTGTGTGTGTGTGTGTGTGTGTGTGTGTGTGTGCTTCTATATCGATCTCTCTATATAGAGATAGAGAGAGATGTAGATATAGATAGATAGATAGATAGATAGATAGATAGATAGATAGATAGATAAAGTGTGTGTATAATGTATAATTTAGATTTTTCCTAGTTATAACATGCATGCTATGTGACAATAATTTAAGACTATAATGTAACCAGTTGGAACAAATTATGTGCATCACGGATGCTCATAGCTGAAATAGAGAGATACATAGATGATGTAATTTTGAAAGGTGTCATTTCTTATTTTTACTTATTTATTTTTTTAGGAAAGATGGAGAAGGAACTTGGGGATATCAGAGGGAGGTATGTCAGGCAGTTGGGGTAGCAGGGTCAGAAAATCAGGACAGACATCACAAACAAGAGTGATTATTTGCACAAGAGGGAGGAGGATTTTATGATGAGGATTAGGAATGGGTGTTCAGAGTTGCACCCCCATCCCCGACTTGAGCACAGTGGGACTTTTGTCCTCACCAATAACCACATACCCTGGCATTCAAAAAAAGACTGTGCAGCAAAAAAAGATGCTGCAGGGAAAATAGCCAACTCCTTTATGACACAATATAACAACAAATTATAAGTTGTGTTTTCATCCCAAAAAAGTGAAAAGGACTTCATTACAACCACAGAAAGCACTTACCCTATAACTTGTTATATTGTGTATTAAAGAAGTTGTTGATTTTCCATGTAGCATCTTTTTTGTTGTACATCAGTGCTCACCCTCAGAACTGCCACCTGTGGCTTCTGCCTCAGCACCCTCAGGCAGTGCTGGATGGGGCAGGAATCTGGCAATGAGCTGCAGATCACATGCACTGGCTTCAATTCTGGTGGTTGCCACAGCACCAGTCTCTGGGACAGAGCTACCTGCCACAGGGGGGCTGGGGAGGAGATAGTGCAGGAGTTCTGGTGGCAGCACTGGCAGGTTGCAGCCCAGAAGTGCACAGTGTATATACACAGTGGTGAACCATTTTTGAAAAGGTCACCAAAGCAATGGATGAAGGTAAAATTATACACACACTGCATACCTTGACCTGGCTAAAGCTTTTGACACAACTCCCCCACTTAGACAGAGTAAAAAGTTAAATAAACAGGGAATAAACTCCTGTGTCACCAGCTGGATTTTCAACTGACTTACAGATGGGACACAGAAAATCAAAATAGGTGAAGTTACATCCACAAAGAGAGCAGTCACCGATGAAGTCCCACGGGTTTTGTGCTGGGACCTCTCTTGTTTGGCATCTACTTCTCTGAAGTACAAGCCAACATCAAAGGGCTCTAGGTGGCTAGGTTTGCAGATGACTGCAAGTTAGGAATAGTCACTGAATCCCCAAATGATTTAGCCATCATACAGGAAATCTTGCCAAAAAAAATAACTGGCACTAAAATCATGGACTGAAAGTAAATGCCAAAAAATGTATTATCATATACATTGGGGAGTATTCAACCCCAGGGAACTACCACACTGACAATGCAACCCCTAATATCTGATCAAGTTGTCTGAAATTTAGGAACTTATGTGGACAGTGGCCTATCTTTTAGATAGCTGTCCATTGTCATGTAAAAGTCCTTCCGTATTATATAGCTTATAAACAAAGGGATTGTGCCTAGATATAGGGATGTCTTTGTTCCCCTTTACTCAGCCCTCATTAGGTTAGACATTGAGTATAATGCCTCTTTTAGTATATATCTGTACAAATACATGCAACAAGTGGAATGTCCACAGAGATAGCTTAAAAAAGGATATGAGGTCTAAGCAGTATGTCCTACATGAACCAGATCAAAGTCTTGTTACTGCACTCACTATCTTACAGACTGCTAAGAGGTGGCCTGTGTCTGGCATACAAGGCATACTCTGACCGAATACTGATGGATTTACTCTGCAACAGCAGGTCAAATGGCACCAGAAACACTTGGTCTTGGCTTCTAAACCACTTCTAAAACAACAACAGAACAGTTTTGAAGTACATGTTTATTTTACAGAGGATACCACTGCACTGGATTAGACTACCCATCCATGTAAAACAACTCTCATCCCTGTCCATATTCAGGTGCAACTTGGATCTATGGATGGAAAACAGAAGATTTACCCCAGGACTGCCTCCTGTGCTATTATTGGACAGAGACAGCTCCTAAATGCATCCATGGGTCCCCTCAAATTATCTATGATATGGTCCCAGTTATTCTCACTGGAGTAATATATAATTATTGACTATGATATGGGTAAAACCAGCCTAACACCAAATGGGATGGGTTAATTCAAGCACAAAAAGGGAAAATGGCTAGTCTTAAAATGGCCTGCAAGGGCTGATAGTATAATACTTACTCATGAATCTACAAACCTATAAATGGTGGTACCTCTGCTGATCCTGGTGGTGCAGCTGCTGTCACCCATGGAAGGACAGGAGTCCGAACCACTGTGGCCAGTCTAGCTCTCTGTGCTGTTGTTCATTATGGAGCACTTATGTATGTCAGAATGCATGAATCAAATGATGGAGAAAAAATTATCAAGAAAGAATAGAGAAAAAAATGGGGGATGAGAGACATAAATCAGAAATTGATTAGGAAAATGTGCAGTCATTACACATCCAGAATATATTTAATTTCTGGCTGAGTATTTGCAAAGGTTAAAATGTATGAGGTCATTGCTTATTTTTGTCTTAATGTAAATATACCATTGGCTCTTACATGCTTCCACAATATATACATATTATGAAATATTTTCAAAAAGCACATTGATTTTAAAGACTAATTGCCTGATGGCATAATCATCATTACCTTTGATTACAGATATTAAATGCATGCACAGTAAAGCTCATATGACAAATATTTATTGTTTCCCATAGCCATTAGGCATTAAAGATCTTTGTTTCATTACTATATCAATTAAGCTTATAGCTACATAGGATTTTCTCAGTCAAGGTATGCATATATATATATATATATATATATATATATATATATATATATATATATATATATATATATATACTTTTTATCAGGCAAGGGAGTGGTTTATTGTGCTGTAAAACACAGTGTTATTCGTACATGTTAAATTCACATACATTTTTTGATTCCCAAATGGACTAAGGTTGATATATTTCCAGCCATGTAGTATATTGTTTTAAATAAAATCACAGACTTAATAATCTGGTTAAATAAGAGGTACCACATCATTATAAATTTTATTTAAAGTGCATAAGGGTTATATTATTATGAGAGCTACTAAGTAGGGCAGGACCAGCTCGAATGTCACACTGATGGGGGAAGGGATATGACTACTATTGTCTGATCTGATTAATATACAGTGATTAACTAGAGATATATGGACTGAAAATCTTCCACACAGAGAAGTTTCAAAGTATACCTACCCCTTTCCTCTCTGTGGTGTTCTAACCTCTCCTGATGCACCTTCCTATGAAAGTAATGTACACGTCTTCATTCACATGCCATGGAAATGTATGGCATAGGTATTATCTTCTATACTTATTGTACAGTTGTAGTGAACCTACTTTATATTCTTCCTCCCATCAGCTAAGGAGGTTACGTTTCCTCAGTTAAGGACACTATAAGGGTGATGACACTGTTCACCCAGATGTGGGATGCCAGCAGCATGGGTGACAGCTTTACTCAAGCTGTTCCATGCCTCACCCTTGCACTGACACATGGTATAGTTCCAGCGCCTCCAATCAGTAGCTTAAGGCTGTAGCTTTTCAAGAGGAAGTGCATAAAAATGTTTTACTCCCCTTCACAGGACCTCTGTGCTCAGAACTGAGCAGTATCTTCACTCTCCCCTGACATGTGCTTAGAATAGAGCAGTATCTTCACCCTCTCCCAACATGTGCTCAGAATCGAGCAGTATCCTCACCCTCCCGACATATGCTTAGAATAGAGCAGTATCTTCACCCTCCCCCAACATGTGCTCAGAATCAAGCAGTATCCTCACCATCTCCTAACATGTGCTTAAAATAGAGCAGTATCCTCACCCTCCCCTGACATGTGTCACTTTCAGAGATCTCAAGACAAATAGCAATGAAGTGGCACCCAAAGCACATTTCATATGGTGCAGATGTTGCCCAAGGATGGTCTCAAGGGGCTGATGACATTGCAGGATGACTAAGAAGGACAGAATACATCTGTATTTTCTTTCATGTGCTTCACCGCCAGCTTGAAGGGTGAAACATAACAGTCCTAATTTTTCATGTATTCTAATATGTAGAAGTATGTTCAGCAGTAATACCAGGTTATACTTTTTAAACTGAGATATCTAGTATATTAATGTTGACATTCCTGTTCTTGGCATGTACATGGGTATATTTTGAGAAAGTGAGAGGGTGTAACAGTATTACCACCAGTTTGGTATTTAACTAATTTATAATGCTGATTCTATGTCTCTGTAATTTCTTAAAGTCATTGCACTGTTCAATGATGAATCATAGAAACATTTTTGTTATTGGTAATAGACACCACGTGAGAATCAAACCCCTATAAGCAAAAAGTATTACAGACAGAAACATATGCCTTATCAGATGATGTTATGGTGAAAGCAGTATACAATTTGTCATTTCATAGTGTGATTGTTACATGTGTTACAGCAGAATGTGTTTCACAAACAGCATATAGTGTCATCTTTTACCACAGTGAGGGGGTAGATAATATATTCGTACCATTTGTTGCATGTCTCTGCTGTGACTGTGATTTCCCTGTCAGCAGTAATGACACAGATGAATGAGGGCATTGTTAGAAAAAGACATTTGCAATGCTATACATGTGCAGACTGACAAAAACAGAGCCAATAAAGACCACTTTAATGGGATCAAATCCCACACCTCTTGCACAGTGAGAGTAATCCAGAGTTACTCACTACTGTGAGCCACAGAACCATGTGCAGGAGAACAGTGGTTTGTCTGTAAGCACACTTGCATTTAAGATAACTATTCTAACTAACACTGATCAATGCCAAGCTAAAGTGTATGACCAACAGCAAAATTTTAGTGCATGAGTAATTATTTTTTGTTTTTTTAATGTAGGAGAAGAAGTAGCATGATTCTCTGCTGCTCGAGGCCAAGTGTTGTGCAAATGATGCATACAGACACAACAGACATGGAAATTTATCTTTATAAGTCATTTGTGTCCAGATTAAAAGTGTGACATGATGATTTTAGGACAGTGTTGGAAATGAGGAGCATGCAGAACTTAGGACTCTAGGGGAGTAATTAAGGAATAAGCAAGATGGTGATAGGAGAATAAACATCTATTATGCACAAACTATTGTAAGAAAGTCGGGAGAATGGTGAATTTGAACAACTGCCAAACACAACCAAAATTCTGCAGACCCGTGTACTAGCTGATGATACCAGACCAGAAGTCATGTCTAGTTGATTGCAAATCACGCAACTGAAGGGAGTGCGACACATGTATGGAGAACGGACAATGTGCTTTGTGAAACAGACACCAGCAAGGTCTGGATCAGACTTCACAACATACTGTAATCATAATACAAACAAATCATTATGAGTACCTTTGGGCCTGTTATACTTTTAACAATGACTGCTATTCATACTGCAATCAGTCTTCCTTTCAGTTGTGCAGCAGAGATAAGCACAGTAACACAAGGAGCAACATACAAAAGTGGACAGAGGCAAAATGAACTCCATTTTTCCATTAGACTGTTAGTGGCAGTTACCGTCAAGTTAGTCTGGGTACCACTGCTGGTCACTGCTAACCATCACTCAGATGTTGAGTTCAGATATGGAGATGCTCGTTTTTATTTACCAACTGGACCAAATCAGGACACAAACATGGAGATCTATGTATGAGCCATCCTTTTTTTTTTTTTTTTTTTTTTTTTTTTGTGTGGTGGGACAGATGATCTTTTTCATTTATTTTTTTGAGACAGGAAACTTGGGGAAGATATTTAGGAAAAACAGAGGTAGGTATGAAGGTTAGATTACATAGCAGGTGTAGACATTGAGGGCATAAAAGACAGACAGGGATGGTGATGGACACAAGACAGTGGTGGACATCATTATCAGGGTTATCTATACGATCACCATCCGGCATGAATACAGTGGGAATCCAGTCTTCACCCTCAGAACTGTCACCACTGTCTCCTGTCACAGACACCTGGGATAGTGTCTTGGATGAGACAGTGATTTGCCAGTTTGGTGCAGGTTCCTTTCCATACAATTGATGCAGACAGCAAGAGCCCTGTCCTTGATCCCCTCTGCCAGCCATCTCAGCTCTTCTCAGGTGAGAAAATCACCACCTCCACTGCTACTTATCTGGGTGGGACCACAAGGCCCCTTGGTGCAGAGCTACCTGATGCAGGTGGTACAGGTAGTGAAGGTGTTGTGGAGTCAGAACTGAGAGGTTGTGTCTTAAAACTGCTAGGCATCTGTGCTGCTGGTGGTGGTACAGTCACCGCCACCTCTGGATGGATGCTGGTACGAGCTGGTGTGGTAGGTCTAGCTCCCCATGCCTAAGGTTGTGATGAAGCAGGTAATGAAGCAGGTGTGAATGTTGTCATACAATGATTAAAATATAGAATAGAGAGAGAGAAAAGGGAGATGGAAGAGTCAGAAAAGAGAAAAGTATCATGACTCCTGTGTAATGTTAGCAGTTCCGAAGAAGTACATATTGCACATATATTTTAACAATATTTACATCCAGATATGAAAGTGTGAGTCCATAAATTGCTGTTACACTAAAGCTATCATATTCCTGTCTCTGTCAGTTGTAAACATTCTAAAACATGTGACTGTTTTAAACCTTCCTGATGAAGGACAGTTATTAGGTGTATATTGGGAATGATAATGTGCTATTCTATGTTATGTTAGAGCTACTATAGAAATGTAATATGACTAGAAGAGTATATTTTCTTTTGTCTGGCATTGAATCCACAGACACCTGCTTTTACATACACCTTGACTACTGCAGCATTGCATGAACTAATCATACAGCACTGTGGCACTTGAAAATGTAGAGTATACATAACCATTTAGTTGTCTGATAAGCACTTATGGCCTGATACTTGATAAATCAGTACTATTATTATGTGGCAGTCACTCATATCTGAACCCAAAGTCACTCCATGCCTCTCTGAGGCATTACAAGTCTCTCCTGATGCACCTCCCAGTTTCCATCAAGCTCTTTAGAAACTGCAAATAAAAAAAAAGAAAATAAGTAATTCAGTCGTGGGACTTATAATATTCCTCCCATCAAATAAGGATGTCCTTGGCTTTTAAGTCAGTGTTATGATGATGACAGTGTTCACACTTTTGTGGGATGCCAGTAGTGCAGCTAACTTATTCCAAGCCTTGTACTGAGACCTGTAGAAGACATCATTTGTACTGCTTGATCAGGAGTGCAACAAAAATCTTAGACTTCTATTAGTACCACCTCTGTGCTCTAAATCAAGCACTACCTTCACCATCACCTGCCATGTCTGCCTTCAGAGATCTCAGGACAAATGGCAGATAATTGGCTCCCATTACAGATCTCGCATACACCAACGTGTGCACAGTGAAGGACACCATGGAGAATTGCATTTGCATAAAACATGGTATAGAAATAGCATAGAATTTACTATATTTATTATTTATGAAATGTAATTTTGATGAGAAACATGTCAGTAACAGTTAGCCATGTGTCGTGAACACTATACACACACACACACACACACACACACACACACACACACACTCCACACTGACTCCAGTTCATACTGGTTACTATCTCAGGTACATTTTAAATCATATGGTCCCTCCAATGAACATGCATTCAGGGATGGTTTATAACATTCATAACATTAACAGTCTGAAACAAAATTATTAATTCACATGCCTGATAGTGTTGTTCCTCTGTGTTGTCCTTATATACATCTTATTCCAGTATTACAGGATGCATTGGTGTCACAAAAAATAAATAATGAATTGTCATTGCCAGCACCTTTGAATCAAACCCATTAGAAAATGGGACATGACCTTCTGAAGTCTGTGTACTAATTATTCCTGACACGGGAAAATGATATTCCAAGTGCGTAATGACAGGACAGTAAATGTGTAGTTGACTGGAAATATGGCTAATTCTGACAAACCTGTAACTGTTACAGTATATGTTCTGCCTTTATTGGAATACTAATTAAAGGCACATATACTTTTAAGTGGAATTACTTTTCATTGCATTAACTGTATTAGTGCCTTTAATGCTAATTGATGCTTGTTAAAGCCAAGTGTATTTGTGTAGTCAATGGCAATGTCTTAACATATACATAATTATTTTTTGAGTTTTTCCCATAGGAAGAAAAGTGCCATTTCTCTATAGTCATTTGTGACCACTAACAGTGCTCTGTGCCAAATGTCATGCAAAAAAATTAAAAAGAATACATCTGTTGTCCATGTGTGTGATATGCTGTTGTTTTAAATGACAGCATTATTGGTTTATGGGAGGCTAATATTGATAAAGGGTCATACAGATTTTACAGGACAGGATGTTATCCCCAGCAAATTTCAGGAAGATTTACTTGAGATTACTGTACTGGTATGCCACTGAAACATTGTTCACATGTTTTGGAAGCTGTTTCTCTGCTGTCCATACTGAACTCAGTTATCATCTTCCTACTTATGTTTGCTCATGGTATCACACATGTACTATGTATTCCACAGCATGGACACATGTTTTATCACTGTACTTATTGCTGTTATCACTTCAAGTGACACACAGGCCCCATTATCTCATTTGCCAGCCAACGGAAACAATTATATTGCAGCATTATGAATATAAATTGCATATCTTTCTTACATTAATATAAATAAAAAAGGTTGACATGAATCATGTCACATAAAACTATATCTATCCTTTCTGTAGATTAAACCGTACACTTACTGAGCTGTAATTCAGGACATACTTCAGTAACACTTGGATCCATTCGGTCAGTTGTGACAGAACTGAAATGTTCTGCATTCAGTACTGTTCAAAGTGTTAAGTAGAGAGCACTGTCACCAGTCTCATATGCACAACTGATGGCTAAGTGTTTACACATGCAAAATTAAAATTTTCAGCTTTTGCCATGGGATGTGAACTGTCATTCAGTAATGGCTATTGATGATGGGCATTAATGTACAATGTCAACTGTTGGACAAAGTATGAAGCCAATAAAAAAAGGTTATGCATTAAGCAATGCACTGATTTATCAACTATGTGGGCTTCTAGAAGTAAAATGTTTACAGCAATGATCCCTACTTTTAATTAGATGACATTTTCACAACATTTGAATACTGTACCTCTGGAACTACAATGAGTCGTCCACATGAAGATGTTTTGCCATCTAAATGTTTAAATAAAAATGTAGAAAATCAGGCATATGTGCTGACAATTGCACTTCTGAAATGTGCATTTATGTTCCATTAAACCCATGTTATCAAATGTGGTTATTTTTCACGTCATATAGTACAATTGTGTGACTGTGATCATTGGAAACATGAGGAGTATAAAGGATTTGAGGATGGAAACAACTACCTGAAAGACATAACTTACTTAACAGTTGTTGTCCATTTATTCTATTACCTTTGTACAGGAATGTCTTAAAGGTTGCAATAGGTATAAACATTCTTTATGGTTATACATGCTGCATGTTTCAGCCACATCATTAGCAATCTTCATTCCATGTGTGAGATTGCTTAAGCACCTCACATTTTCTTGCAAAATGGGGACAAAAATGTGTATTACGTTTCAGTCTTAAGCAACTAAATAAAGATTAACACATCTTTTAAGCCTTTTCTTGTCTGATACACAGTTTGGAAGTGTAATTCTCAGTAGCAGAGATACTAAACACATTGCTGATTGATCACTACTGCTAACGAGTCACATTTTTGCAGCATTAGCTAGTCAACAGTCTTAATCCATGCTTTTGTACCACTCATCTGTGTGTATATCATTGTGTAGGAACAGATCTATGTCAGATAATCAAAGTTCTAAAACTTCGAAATCATATGGCTGAGACCATATCATCGAAGTTTCAGAACTTCGAAC
This sequence comes from Protopterus annectens, assembly GCF_019279795.1. Lineage (NCBI taxonomy): Eukaryota > Metazoa > Chordata > Ceratodontiformes > Protopteridae > Protopterus > Protopterus annectens. The sequence continues at coordinate 635,084,592 of NC_056725.1, forward strand.
ATTAAAAAACAATAAAATAAAATAACAGTTCTATTTTTAATGTTTTTGCAGGGAGGCAAGCCCCCCCTACACCCCACCCCCCTGCTACTTAAATATACCAACTCTGAGATCATACTACATTGAGGAAAAGGGTAAATTTCCTGTTCTGCACTGTATCGCGATCTACATTCAAAACATTCAAAGTTTCAAAACTTCAATCATATGGTCCCGATCTTATGACTTATGACTTATGACTTTCAAAACTTCAATAATCTGATAGGGATACATAGGAACTAACACCATGTTTATTTCCTCAGTACTTTGTGCAAATTGATTCAGAAATGATGAGTTACAAGGTAATTAACATACTCCACATACCAGAGGGGTTATTAAGGCATCATATAAGTGGATATGGGGTTATCGAACTTCCACTGTGCTTGGGAAGACTGCCTAGTTTCCCATGTGCTACCAAACAAATTACTGAGAACAGTTTCAATTAGGACTACATAGAATAGTGTTGGAAATGTTTCAAGGTATGTATTTTTTCATACAAATCCTGATTCTATAATATGCTAATAAACATTTGGAAGGAGTGCTGTAAGCCTGCAATATTTTTGAATACATTTCTTTTCAAGCCATCTGAAACTTATTTCAAGGAGTCAGGCAACACAGGACATTCAAGTGTTATTATTTCTTTAGTATTTTAACTTAATTAAAAGTTTAGACTATCTGATTTGAATGATTTATGAATATTTGTGTTATATTAACATACCTTTCAACCACTTAGCACAAGAAATCTGGACAAAGCCAAAAATAATGGTTGCATAAAGACCCTAACATACATATAAATTTTAAATATTGCCCATCTAAACTTAGGCAGTTGCTAAAAGGTTTAGTGCTGCCATACATTTTCTGAAGACTATGAAGACTGAAAATTAAATGCCTTTGTCATTATTTAGTGAATTCAGTCCTCAAAGATTTGCCAGAAAACCACATATTTTAAGTAGAACAGATCCAAAGTATGAGTCAAAAATCTGGACAGTTGAGAGCTATGTACATTAACCAATGTTTCTCTGCTTATGGATGTTTTCCCCAATTAGTAGTTGGATATTCTCGCATCTGCCATTTTTTTTCATTTTTGCAGTTTATAACTTTTTTATTGGCAGATGCATACAGGATATAACATTGCTTGCATTGTTTTAGACTGTTGTTTCTAAGATCACAGACTGCATTCTGATATGTATTGCTCCATACAGATAAAAGTCTGTACTACCCCCACCCCTGGGTGTGTTAAGCTTTTTTACTTGCATAATTTTATTCCATTACAGAAGAAATATGGTTCCAAGATAAAAAAAAAAAATAAGATGAGTGTCAGACTCATTGCAGCCTTCTTTCTCAGATGTTGAGAATAAGGTCATAATGCAGGCCTTTTTTCTCTATGATGGACATCTCCTTGATACACATTCTGCTAGCAAGCCATTCTGTGACATGTATGGAGGTAGGTGGTTGCCAATGTCAATGCTATTGGGGAGGCAGGGCCAGGTGTACCATATGGTCCAACATAGGGCCACTGCCAAGATTACTGACAGAGCAAAGGCTATTGCATGGGATCAAAGGGCTACTGGTGGTGGATCACCTACTGAATCATTACTCATGGAGATGCATGAATTCCTATCAAGTCTTAGTGATCTGGACAGCTCAGAAGAGTTTCACAGTGCAGTGCTGGATGTTTGGGTAGAGGTGGAGTACACCCAGATGATTTCCACTACTAATGTCCCGGGTATGCCATTCAAATATTTATTATGTATCAACTATTGGGTCTAGGTATATTTGACATTGAAGTACAATGATCATCTGCTCAAGTTATAAGCATACTTTTCTATTAGTTACTCTAATGGCCTTTCTACCCCAGGCCAGTAATCAAAGAGCCTCAATCTTTACCACTGACACCAGTAAGAGACAGTCACTAAGAACAGAAATGGATTTACACAGTGTTTTCAGATGCAGCTCTCTGTATCAAGCACAATTTCTCACAAGAGCACACAGGGAACATGCTCCACATCTGGGACTGGACTATCTCTCTCTCCAAATCCCAGACAAGACTCATTTTGGAGCACTGTGGCCAACTTTCATGCAGCTGACATATCCACACCTGGGTATTTGATTTACACACACACACACACACACACACACACACACACACACACACACACACACACACACACACACACACACACACACACACACACACACACACACACACACACACAGAAACACACACACACAGAAACACACACACACACACACACACACACACACACACACACACACACACACACACACACACACACACACACACACACACACACACACACACTCCTGGGAAAGGATGGCACAGATTTACTAGCTCTACACTCTCTGCCAAACTATAAGGTAACCACACTGCCACCAGTCAGCCACTCTAAGGCTCTTACAAGGGTGTCCAATTGTATTGTGTAAAACGAATAGTAATATAAATGGGAATGTGACCAAAGCAGCAAGGCTTTTTGGAGTGGCCAAGGCTTCACTAAAATAAGCATAACCACTCTCAAGATATTAAAGGTTTTCTCTAAAAGACCATCCACAATGAAAGGTATAAACATATTTAATATTAAATAATAAAATAGAAAACGTGAGAATACCAAATACCTAAGTACAATAAACACCAGATTTTCAATAACAGAAGAAATAAAAATAACACAGTTGAATAGATTCACACAGATGCAGAAAAACAATATTTAACTAATCTCACTGTATTCACTCACTGTGTAAAGAATAACTGTTTCCTAGCTGACTTAATATATACACCAAGGCAAGATGAAATGCAGAGATGCTTACTTCTACAAGGCACAATAAGCTTCAAAGTAACTAAACTGAACTGACTAACTGACATAGATCTTTATATCAGGCCAAAGAAAACAAAACAAAACAAACTGCTGTATGAGTTCCATCCACTCAGTGCTGGTTATAGAATGACATCACATTTGATCATCAGACTCTGGCACAATACGCACTCAGAGCTTTACCAAGATCTGTTGCAGTATCCGAAAGTTATAGAACAATTTAAAAAACTTCTTCTCTTCCCTTCCAGAATTATTTGTTTAAACATATACATTTAATAAGTTATATAATAACACTGTTGATACATTTTTTAACACAAGCATCTGCACAAGTCAGTGTGATAGTCAAATGACACAAAATTATTTACAAAACTCCAGCTAATTATGCTGGCATATGTTACACATGCACTGCCTATTCTTCCTAGCACAGATACAGATGGCAATACCAATACATGATGGCCTCTCTACCCTAGGCCAGTAATCAAGGAGCCTCAATCCTCACCATTGACACTGGTGAGAGATGGTCACTAAGAACAGGAATGGATTTACAATGTATTTTCAAATACAGCTCTCTGCATCAAGCACAGTTCCCCCAGGGGCACACATGGAACTTGCTCCAGACCTGGGACAGGACTCTTTTTTTTCTCCAGATCCCAAACAAGACACATTTTGGAGCACTGTGCCCCATTTCCAAGTAGCTGACACACCCACACTTGGGTATTTGATTTTCACACACACACTCCTAGGAAAGGCCTGCATAGATTAACTATCTGTACCCCTTCTTCCCAGACTGTAAGGTATCCATGCTGCCACCAGTTAACCACTCTAAGGCTCTTATAAGGGTATCCAATTACACTGAGTAAAATCAATACTAATATAAATGGTAGAGTGTAATCAAAGCAGCAAAGCTTTTGGATTGGCCAAGGCATCACTAAAATAGGCATAGGCATTCTCAATATATTAAAACATATTCTCGAAAAGACCAGCCATGATGAAAGGTATAAAATATTTCTCACAGGAGAAATAAAATAACACAGCTGGATAGACTCACATAGATGCAGTAAAACAATACTTAACTAATCTCACTGTATTTCCTGACTGTCTAAAGAATAACTGTTCCCTAGCTAACTTAATTAAAACAGCAAGGCAAGATGAAATGTTGAGATGCTTGCTTCCACAAGGCATAATGATGAGTTTCAAACTAACTGAACTAACTAACTCACATAGCCCTTTATATCAGGTTCCAAAGAAAAACAAAACAAGCTGATGTCTGAGTTCCATCCTCTCAGTGCTGGTTATAGAATGATATCATATTTGATCACCTGACTCTGGTATAATATGCACTCAGAGCTTTGCTATTATCTGTTGCAGTATCTGAAAGTTATAGAACAATTTCAAAAATGTCTACTTTTCCCTTCCAGAATTCTTTGTTTAAACATATGCATTTAGTCAGTTATAATAACACTGTTTAACACAATCATCTGCACAAGCCAGTGTGATAGTCAAATGACACAAAATTACTTACAAATCTCCAGCTAACAACACTGTCATATGTTACACATCCACTGCCCTATTCTCCCTGACACAGATGGCAATACCTCACATCATCACAGTTACATGTATTACTTTCTGAGAGATTATAGCATTTGCACTCATGGTATGGCTATTTTTGGCCTAATTATGTTATACATATACTTATTTTTATTTCATTTTTGCTTTTCTTGAATTATTCACAGTTGAAGCATTGTCTGGCACCAGCACTGTGGATCTCCCCCCATTTAATATTAGAGGAATGTTATCCTCTGATGATGATGATGATGGTGATGAACAGGCACAGAGTGAGGTTGCTAGGGGTTTATCAGGCAAAACTTGCATATTTTCTGTCCTTGACCTAGCACTCTTGTGTGGGGTCATTTACTGCACTGTTATAACTTGATATTACTTGTGAACCTCTGCTATCTCTGTAAAAAACAAAAACAAAAAAAAAATCTTGCTTTTTTCCCACTTTTCTGAGAGTTAAAAAAGTTCAGTTACAGGCTTGCTGTTCCTGAACTGTTTGAAAGTTTCTGTGAGGCCATTTTTGCTTGGGCTGAAGGAGGGTCTCTCTGTTCATCAGTGGCAGTGACTAACATTGAGCAGCTTCCCTGCCCCCGTGAGGTGGTTACTGACTTGAAACTGTAGTTTTATTGGCCACTAGGGTCATTTCCATAACTCCTTCATCTTCCTCTCTTAAAACCTAGTTGCCTCGTGGTTTGAGCGTCTTTTCAGGCTTGTTGGCTGTTGGTGAAGCACCCTCCAAGAGGAAAAACGCTGAGAGAAGAAGGGAGCCACTTTGAGATTTTAAGTATTTTTCTCTGTTTATTTGCTAAGTTTTTCTGCATAGCTGCCTAGCTTGAGCATTTTCTGGCTTGTTAAACTTGATTTCTGTATTAGTAGCTGTATTTAGAGCACAACCAAAAGCTGTTTGCTGAATTTCCTGTTTGCACTTAATTTTAAATCGTTTTTTTCTTAAAACTTGCATATTTTCTGTCCTTGACCTAGCACTCTTGTGTGGGGTCATTTACTGCACTGTTAAAACTTGATATTACTTGTGAACCTCTGCTATCTCTGTAAAAAACAAAAACAAAAAAAATCTTGCTCTTTTCCCACTTTTCTGAGAGTTAAAAAAGTTCAGTTACAGGCTTGCTGTTCCTGAACTGTTTGAAAGTTTCTGTGAGGCCATTTTTGCTTGGGCTGAGGGAGGGTCTCTCTGTTCATCAGTGGCAGTGACTAACATTGAGCAGCTTCCCTGCCCCCCGTAGAGGTGGTTACTGACTTGAAACTGTAGTTTTATTTTCCCTTTTGGGTCTATTCCTGCTTCTTTCCAGCCCCTGCCATCAAGCTCACTTTAACGTGCTTTAGCGCGATTTAGCGCGGAGTTGCCACTAGAGCAGCATCGGGCAGCGCCGGTTAAACAAGGTTAAACTCTTTCTGGCTCCAGAAAGTCTGTTCTTCAATTTTTCCCTTAGAACTGCTCTGTTAGGAACCTAAACAGTTTACACCTACACTAAAAAGTGCAGCACTTGTTCCAAATAGCTTTTTCTTCTCAAAAAGCTCAGCACTTGTCTTATAAGCATATCCCTTGTCTTATAAGCATTCTCTTTGCAGGTCAAGCACTCCTATATTATACAAATATCTCACTAGCAAAACGCCCCAGGAGTGCCCACTTCCCTGCTAAGCCCACTACTTTTCTGTCTCATACCAACTCATAATTCTTTCTAGCATGTCGAAGGGTCAGATGCTGGCGTCCTCTCCTGCCCATTTGGTGAATCTGGGAATTCTGAGACAATGTTACAATTGCCTCATGTACACGGACAACGATCTCCTCCTCCCATGTAACACTAACACTTGTGAGAGATGCAGCTATTTAGCCAGACTGGAGGCTGAGCTCTCTCAACTCAGGACTGGCAAGACCAGGCAGGAGGAGAAGGCAACTACACACACCACAATACCAGTCTCACATAACTCAACCACACCACTGAATCAAACACATAAACACACTAAGACATACTCGGAGGCTCTGAGTAAAAATTTACCTAAACAGCAGAGGCCTCCAAAGCAGACACCCAAGCAACTGCAAACTCAATACACCACACAAACAACACATAAACAACAAAATCAGTGTGCAAAGCAGTCACTGCCCTTATGGCCAAATACAACACCAAACATACTTGTCATAGGTGACTCCATAGTCAGACACACTGACGTCCCGCTCACCAGACTGAGTAAGGAGAAGGTCACAGTAAGCTGCCTGTCGGGCGCTAGAATCCGCCACATAACGCAAGCACTCAGGTCTCTCAACAGCAGGTACAAGTACGACTCAGTCATTGTCCACGCTGGTGTCAACGACCTGAGACGTACCTCCTTGGACTACATGAAAAGAGACATTGAGGAGCTCTCTGATTATGTAGCCCAGGCAGGTATGACCCTGACCTTGAGCAGTATCCTACCTTCACCTAGAATGATGCCACAATACAGTGATAAGATGATCAGCTTTAATAATTGGCTTAAATTCTGGTGTCATTCAAAGGGGATCCAATGTCTGTCTGCCTGGGATGACATGCTGGACAAGCCACGCTGCTTCACAAGGGACGGCTTGCACCTGTCACCCTAGGCTTCCGGATATTCGCAAAGGCCCTTGCCACCCCATAGTGCCTTTTTAGGCAAGGCTCAAATTCTAAACCTACCACCCTAGAACACAAATAAGTATAAAAACTAAGGGTAATGCTGCTCAATGCCAGAAGTCTCAATCTCAAGATGCACGCACTCGAGGCCCTTCTCAGTATGGAGAACATCAATGTCTGTGCTGTGACAGAAACCTGGTTCAAGGCTCCTGAGAGCACCCCAGCACTAGCAGGTTTCACCTCATATCATGCGTTCCGGCCCTAAAATCCGGACAACACCAAGAAAGGAGGGGGGGTGTCCATATTCATAAAGGACACCCAGACCTCAAGGTTGGTGGCAACGCACGATGCATCGGAGACCATCCAGGTGCAATTAACCATAGGCAAGACTGCTCTGCAATTTGTAGCATGTTACAGGCCACCCTCTCAAACTCAGAAACCTCACATGGCCTTCCTGAAAACAATGGAGGGGATAAATGTATCTCCAAACACCATCATACTAGGTCACTTCAACTACCCTAATATAGACTGGGAACACTACTCAAGCCCAAACACTCTAGCCCAAAGGTTCCTGGAGTTCATAAACTCAAATGCCATGGAACAACTAGTCACCATCCCCACAAGAGGAGAAAACATACTTGATCTCATCATCACGAACATGGGATCACAATGTTCAACACCGGAAGTATACCCCTCACTGGTGAGATCAGATCATAAACTAATCTCGCTGGAGGTCCTCATCCCGCCCCCACCTGAAACAAAAAAGACCACAGTGAAAAACTTCTGAAAAGCTGACTTCACACTTCTAAAAACTAGTGTGGTCTCCTTTAAGGCCCCTGAGCCAGTGGTAAACATTACTCAAACTGCTGAATCACTTACAAATGCCTTCTACCAGCACCTACAGGACTGCATGGATCAGGCAATCCCAAACAAAACTAAGACTCTTTGTACCAAAGGCAAGTGTCCAGTCTGGTGGACCCCAGCCATAAACAAGCTCTACAACAAAAGGAGGAAGCTACTACAAGATAGAGCAAAATCCTTGAAAGGTAAGACACCCTTGATCATTATAAGTAAAAAACTAAGAGCTCTCATAAAATCATCCAAGGCAAATTTTGAGAGAAAAATCGCCAAGGATTCAAAAGACAATCATAAGGCCTTCTTTAGCTATGTTAGAAACCTAGGAGGAAACTCCCAGATATGCTCAGAATTAGTTCAAAATGATGTGAAGATTACTGAACCTACACACATTGCCAACATACTGGCTGACAGGTTCAGTGCAAACTTCTCCCCCCCCCAAAAGGAGAGATATCTATACCAGAGGATTGTAGCCCGCCAAACATCTCCAACACCCAGGTGAGAACTGCTCTCTCCAAAGCAAAAAACACAGCATCCATGGGACCGGATGGTGTCCCCGGCTGTGTGCTCCATGAACTCAATGAGGAATTAAACCCGCAGTTAGGACAGCTGTTTAATCTTAGCCTCACCTCAGGATACGTACCCAAGGAGTGGCGCATGGCGACTGTGGTCCCACTTCACAAGGGCGGTGCCTCCACCGACCCTGGAAATTACCGTCCCATTAGCTTGACAAGCCTTATCTGCAAATCCATGGAGAGGATCATAATGGAACTCATAAATAAAGACATAGGGAACTTGCAGACTTTGGATCCAACCCAGTTTGGCTTTGTCAAAGGCAGATCATGCCTTTTAAACTTGGTTGACTTTTTCGAGACAGTCACCAAGGCCATTGATGAGGGAAAGGCAGTCCATACAGCCTACCTTGACGTGGCAAAGGCCTTCGACACAATACCCCACTCAGGTATCATCAAAAAACTCATCAGCTTGAATGTAAACCCATACATCACAAGATGGGTTGCAAACTGGCTAAGTGACAGAACCCACAGGGTCAGAGTTGCTGGAGCCATGTCAGACTCAAAGCCTGTCACAAGTGGTGTCCCACAGGGCTCAGTCCTGGGTCCACTCTTGTTCGGCATCTACTTTTCTGAAGTACAAGCAAACACAGGAGGGTTATGGCTGACAAAGTTTGCAGATGACTGCAAACTGGGCGCCATAGTCGAAAACACATCTGACACAGATATCCTTCAGAAGGGCCTCACAGAAATGGATAACTGGTGCCAGAGCCATGGCCTAAAGTTAAATGCCAAGAAATGCATAGTCATACCCTTCGGGAAAAACAAGGTTACCCCTAGCTACCATATAGGTTGCAATCCACTGAGCACAGAAGAAGTCATCAGGGATCTGGGGACCCAGGTTGACAGTAGCCTTTCGTTTGACACTCATGTTGCTAAAGTAGTTAGGAAAACCTTCTACATTGCCCACCTGATCATGAAGGGATTCACATCTAGATCAAGGAGGTCATCGCCCCTGTACTCATCACTCATTAGACCTATGATTGAGTACAATGCCCCATTCGGAATGTATCTGACCAGACACCTGCAGCAGCTGGAAAGGCCCCAAAAGTTCCTCACCAAAAGGATAAAGGGTCACAAAAATATGTCTTATGCTGCCCGAATGAAAGAACTCCAGCTCTATTCAGTCTCATACCGCTTGCTCAGAGGTGACCTGTGCCTGACATATAAGGCCATGTCAAACTTTGATTTGATGAATATGCTTCACCTCAAAAAATCTAGATCCCTCAGAACCACAAGGGCGGGAGACTTAAACCTTGACACGGTTATTAATAGAACATGCTGGAGGGACAGATTCATCACCCAGAGACTCCCTATGCTGTGGAACAAAATCCCGGTACATGTGAGGCAGAGCACCTTGCTGGCCTTGTTCAAGAGGAATCTTGACCAATGGATGGGGGATCGCAGATATACCCCAGGGATTACTTCAGTGTCACTGCTTGACAGAGGCACAGCAAAATAATAGGCATAGTTTTATTCAAACTAAAGGGGTGGCAAAAGCCAAATAACTATGGGCTGGGCTTATAAATGCCCTTGGGCATATAGCCTAGTATGAACCTATGAACCTATGAACCTATAAGGATTGTGGTTCCTAATCCCCCCCCCCCCAATATATGGATCCATTCAGTATGCCTATGCATACCCAAGACACAGAAACATGTGAGAGTTGACAAGTTGATGGAGGCATGGTTGATCAAGGTAGTGTGATCACTCCAGTTGAAGACATGGCTGAATCTCCCTCTAGCCATCATGAGGCTGAGGTACCACACAGAGGCATCAGTAGTGGTGCTCAGTGAAGGTTTGCCTACTGCACTCCCCCTGAGGTTAGTGTGTCAGTCATTACCACCCAACATATGTACAGGCCTGTCATGGAGGCATTGAGAAATTCCACTAGGGCCTTGGAAGCAATTGTCAGACTACTGTATATGCATCCTGGCATATGAGACTGCATGAACCATGTGTATGACTCCTTGGACAGGATGAATCATACAGTGGACCATGCAGTGTCTTTTCTGGATTGTCTGCTGTGGGAGGTGGAGCATCAATAAAGCTGGTCTACCAGTGCATTGTCAGATATCAGCCAACATGGCAGTTGAAGTTCCATATCCCACTCCTGGAGTGGTAGCACTTCTACTGCTACATCAGTGGTGAATGTGCCCACACCCACATGTGGTCATCCACATGGTCATGGCTGTGGATATAGTTATGATGACATCTCATCCAGCAAATATAATTTACATTCAGAAAGCACTCTGACATCTAGCCAAGGTCAGGAAACTAGCAGTATAGCAGTTGGTAGAGGTAGTTCACGTGGTTAGGGGGAGTCCACAAATAACTTGATCCCCAACTATGTCCACCTCACACCTGTCCAGGATGCCATGATGTAGTGCTGGTCAACATGTTGTGGCTGTGTCCCTGCAGATTCCCCCCCCCCACACACACACACACACACACACACTCATGCACACACAGACACAAACTTTCTGAAGATAGTGTCCTGAGAGTGTATAATTGCTATTACCTTACCTATTACACCTACCCAGAATTCATCTGTGTTAGTCTTGCCCTTTTGTGAACACCCCCCCCACACACATACATACACAGACACACAGATGCACACATACACACACACACACACACACACACACACACACACACACACACACACACACACACACACACACACATTGCAAATGCTGATGTCTGTGCTCTGCCATTTTCAGAATCTATGATTTAGCTAATGCTTGGTTAGTCTTATGTCTTATGTTCATTTGGATACATAGTAATTTTTCCTGTGTTTAGTATGCCTACCTTTTGAAATAGTAGGAGCAGCTGGGTAGGAGAGCTTGATTAACCAGTTGTGCAGATGGTGCTGAGACTGCCCTATCCTCTGGAGGGGTGACTCACTGGGCTACTTTTGACTGTTACACATAGTGAGCAGGTGATACATACATTAAAATGCTTCTTTGTACTGTACAACTGTATATTGTTATTGTGTCTTAAAAAAGATGTATTATTTATCCAGCTGTGCAGATGATGCTGACATTGTCCTTCCCTTGTGGGGGTGTTTGACATGGGCTGATTATGCTTGATGCAAAGGATGGCCCTGAAAGACATGGAAAAGCAATAGTCTATGTTTCTGTCAGCATTTTCTGGGTGTATCACTTATATTGTTATGATACTCCTGTATTGCAATAATTGGCAAATCACAGTCAGTGGCATGCCTGGAAAGGGATAAGAGGTACTTTTGTGCATGAATAGTGTTCTTCCCGACCCACACAGTACATGATCTGCCTACAGGATTTTTGGCAATAAAAGTAGTCAACAAGTGGATGACCAGGTCACTACTGCTACTGACATTTTGATGTCCCCCAGCATGCATGTTACACACTGCTGTACATAGAGTACAAAGACAGACAAGATGCAATGCAGCTTTACAGCTAAATATACAGTTCTCTGCTTGCTAAACCTGAAGCTATGAGCATGTCACAAACATTATTGTAATAAATACTCTGTTGTCAAGGGGTACCCTGTGTTTTTATACAGAAATAAGTTAGGTTTGTAATTCACTAAGGAGTTTTTATTGAAGCATATATAGTTTGGATCAGATCGATCTTAAATGCCTGTTCATAGAAACAATTTTAGATAACAATGTCTTTATGTGTTCAAAGAAATATTATTGCCAATGAATTGGCATAGCCATGGGTTACTCCTACACTAACATCTATGCCAATGCTGTCTTAGAGCAGTGGGAATCAGAATATGTTTTAGCTAACAATGATTTTGTTCCTTGTATTAAATTTATTTCAGATTTGTTGATGACATATTCATATTCATCTTTAGATGGGTGATAGATGTCAGCTCGATAAATTTATTACATGTTTACTTAATACTACTAGTTTTCTAAAATTCTCTATGAATGCCTCAGAAACAGTAATAGATTACCTAGATATAAAATTAGAAAGAGACAGTTTGAATGAGATTATTACTACTAGGTATAGGAAGAAATGTTATAAAAATCATATTTTACATTGTAACAATTTACATCCACCTCACTTGCATAAAAACATCATTAGAGGACAAGCAATCAGAATTTCATGCCTTAACAATCAAGTGGGTAGATTTGTGAGGGAAATCAATGTTATGAAAGATGAACTATTAGAAAGGGGATATAATGCTAAAGAAATAGAACACCAGTTAAAAGAATCTGAGATTTTAAGAACAGGCAAGGCAACTCCATATTTTTAGAAGTACGATACTATGCTCAAGACAATGAAGGGCTGATCTTGTCTCCTGAACCTTATTGACTTCTTTGAATCAGTCTCCAGAGCCATGGACAAGGGTAAGGTGGTCCACACAGCCTATCTAGACCTTGCCAAGGCCTTTGACACCATCCCCCACTCTGGAATCATAGATAAACTTACTAAGTTGGGTATTAATCCCTATGTCACCCAATGGGTTGCTAAATGGCTTACTGATAGAACCCACACTGTAAAAGTAGCCGACTCCAAATCCAGCTCCAGACAAGTGACAAGTGGAGTACCTCAGGGTTCAGTCCTGGGGCCGCTCTTGTTTGGCATCTACTTCTCTGAAGTACAGGTCAACACTAAGGGACTCTGGCTAACAAAGTTTGCAGATGACTGCAAACTGTGAGCCATTATTGAATCCCCAAATGATGTGGATACTCTACAAAAGGGCCTTACAGAAACAGATGCTTGGTGCCAGAGCCATGGGCTCAAGCTCAATGCCAAGAAATGTATTGTTATCCCCTTTGGGAAAAAACATGTATCCATGAATTACCATATAGGTGGCAGTACACTAAACACAGAAAGTGTGATAAGAGACTTAGGGACACAGGTGGACAGTGGTCTCACCTTCAATAACCACATCGCCACAACAGTCAGGAAATCCTTCTATGTGGCACACCTCATCACGAAGGGCTTTTCATCCAGAAAAAAGGAGGTCATTGTCCCACTGTACTCATCCCTCATCCCTCATTAGACCCATTATAGAATACAATGCCCCATTTGGTATGTACCTCTCAAGACATCTGCAAGAACTGGAAAGGCCTCAGAAATACCTCACTAAAAGAATCACAGGCCTAAAGCAGATGCCCTATGCTGACCGCCTTAAAAACTCCAGCTATACTCTGTTGCATATCGTCTACTCAGAGGCGATCTCTGCTTAACATACAAGGCCATGTCAAACCCAGAGCTGTTGGACATGCTACACTTAAAGAAATCCCAATCCCTCAGAGCTACACGCTCCAGGGATCTAAACCTTGTCATCACAATAAACAAAACATGCTGGAGGGATAGGTTCCTGACCCAGAGACTCCCCAGACTCTGGAATAGATTGCCCATACATGTCAAGCAGAGTGCCTCTTTGGACCTCTTCAAGAGGAACCTTGACGTTTGGATGGGAGAAAGGAAATTCACCCCAGGGATCACGTCAGTCGCCCTGCTAGACAGGGGTCCAGGAAAGTAAATAATGTGGGAAGAAATAGCCAGGGAATTGTTATGGCTAGGCTTCTATAGGCCCTAGGGCTGATAGCCTAGTACCAACCTATGAACCTATGAACCTATGAAGACAATTGTATTAGGAAAGCACCAAATGTATGTTTAACGCATTCAAGTAACATACGATCTATATGTAAGATTACTGAGAAAAACTAGTACATTAATAGTATAATAGGTTCTAGTCCCACATTTAATTTTAGAAATAAGTGATCACTCAAAAGATTATTATCTTATAAGGATAGTCCATCTCTGAGATATGAACATTTCCTTGCATGAGCTGCCATTTTTATTTGTGAATTATAAGAAGTATATACTTAAATCTGTTGTGACTTGCAAATTGAGACACCTTGTGTATTTTGCACTTACAAGCAGATAAAGAAGGGGGTCTAAATGACAATGTATCTTTAAATCCTACATTGAAATGAAGGAGACCTTATTTGTGATTATAGTGAAATTAGATCACGTGATTTTTAACTTGGTTGTTATTGGATCATTATTTTTAAATTTTAGTATAAATACGTATCTTGCAAAAGCACTTACTGTTGATTTTATATATATATATTTTGGTTTGTATTAAAAGTTCTTCTGCTGCTACAGCATGTTTCTTTCTTTTCTTCATGTTATTTGCTTATGTGTTGTTGGAGTTTTATCTGTTTTTTATTCTTGCTTTACATATTGATAAGCTTAGTTAGCCATAGGTCTGGTTTTACAGTTTGAAGATCAGAGGATGCCTATGCCACAAAAGAGGAGTCCCAGTACTGAACCATGAGGTACACTACTACATGCCCTCTTACATACTGCTGAGGCGCCTTCTACTTTTACTATGAGGGTCCTATCTTTTAGCTTGCTTGCTTGTTATCCTGTCATCATATAAACATCTACAGTTAGGTATCTTAGTTTATATATACTAATGGTATGGGAGATGGTGGCAGACACCTTATGTAGATCTAGATAGGCTGTATGGACAGACGGGCAATTATCCACTACCTCTGTTATCATTTTGAAAGGTTTAGTAATTACGTATACATGACTTCCCTTTGACAAAACCAAACTGCTGAAGGTCTAGATGCATGACATTTTTGATACTGTAATGTATGATGACAAATATTAGGTGTTCCAGTGCTTTGTAAATTATCCTAGTTAGGCTAATGCGTCTATCTTTCCCAAGGTCTGTTGTAAGTACCACTTTATGAAGGGGCATCACAATAGCAGTGCTTGAAATGTCTAAGATATACTTTGAGGCTAAACTTAAGTTAAACAGTTCCAGAAAATGTTCCATAAGGACATGTCTGACTCTATTTATTAGTCATCCAGTTAAATTGTCTAGACAAATAGAACCAGTATTCTTAGCTTTTGAGAGCACAGTTAGAAAATATTCCTTGATTATCTTAGCAGGTGTAAGAGATTCAGGGATTTGAAGAGTGGAAATGTGGATACCTGTTTCTAGTGTAAAGCTGGCACTTAATTTATCTGCATATATATTTTCTAGGTCTCTTAAGTTTAGTTTCTCCAAATAATTTCTGTTTCTAATACCATGATGGGAATGGATGACATTCATAAGTCAGGCTATAATTAAAGTTCATGAAATTATTATTGTTTCAGTCTTTGATGTTAGCCAAAAGTGCTCTTTGCAGCACCCACAATGTGCACAGAACTGACACCTTCTGCAATTCATAAAGAGTCACATGTATTGGTAGAATTTCTAAATATGATTATATATTCTTTCTTATTAGACCCATTGATCCTACTATTATTGGAACTGTATGGGTATCTATCTTGCACATTGCTCTTGTTTCTGCCTGCAAATCCCAATATTTTATGACTTTGTGTCTGTCTGTATGTGAGACATTGTAATCACTAGGTGTAGCAGCTTCAAGGATCAATGTTACTTCTGTCTTTTTTCATGGGCTACTAGAAATGGATTTCTCCCGTTTATTTTTTGAAGTGTTGGCAATGGCTGAGCCCATGTGATGTGCCCTTCGTCATTCTCTATAATGCTTTGTAGTGCATGTTTCCAAACCTTCTCAGCTACCTCTATATTGTAGCATTTGTGCAATCTCCAATGTAACAGTCTTGTCACATTTTAGCACGTTTTGGCGTACAGGCCCTCTGCTATGAATATATCACATCCAGAAAGGTATATGACTTTCCACTGCTTTTTTTACAGAACAAACATCTGTCTGTTTCTCCCACATGTTCAATAGACTTTGTGAACCAACATGCAGATTGTCTACTATCCTGGTCTGTCATTATTAACCTTTCATCTTTTGAATTCAACTCACCTCTCCTTAAGCATTCCTGCATCAAATCGTCATCAGCATGAGGTAGTTAAAGTAGATTTTTATTCTTGCCACTATATTTGTCACTTTCTCGCATTTCTTTCCTTCTCACCTAATCCTTCTCCTTATATTCTTTTTTTCTTTTGTTGTTTGACATATTCAGTTGCTGTCTGATTTTTGTCTACTTCCAGTTTGATTTCCATTCCTGCTTGAATCTGGAATGCTTCTGCTTTACTAAGCATAGAAGTCATCTTAGAATTCTTCTCCTCATGTTTCAAAACTTTCACTATGATTGGATCTGATGAGGTTAGCAGATATGTATGCAGTCCCACGACTTCAAACCAATACATGTAATCTATTTTGAGGAAACCCATACCTCCTTCAGAGTGTGGAATATCTGTTGATGTTATGCAGTGATTTTTATATATCACTTGATGAGCATGAAGCATTTTTCTTGTTTTTCTGTCAAACTGATCCAATTCCATTTGAGGCTAGTCAATCACACCACAACTGTAAGTTAGAACAGGAAAAACAAATTGCTTTATAGTTTATACTTTATTCCTAGATGTCAAGACTGTCTCCAATATTAGTTTTAGTCTTCTGAAGTATTCTTTACTGAGTTTTATTCACATTTGTTCATGTTTCATTACCAATCCTTCATCAGTTCCCAGATATTTATACACACCTTCCTGCTCAAGTTCCTTTATGTCATATTCCTCTGCCACATTGATACTTTCTTGGTAATGCAACTTTTCTACTTTTAATACTGCTTTTGCACATTTATGAAGACCAAATGCCATTCTTATATCATCTGAGAAAGTTTTAACCACTTGCAGTTGTGCTTTCAACTTCTCATTTAATGAACTTTCAGTTTTAAGTCATCCGCAAAAGTATATGGAAAGTCTTTAAGCAAGGTTGTTTTATGCGAGCCAAATTGTAACCAGCACCTAATCTGTTAAGGGAACAGTTTAATGGGTTAAGGGCATGAGAAAACAATAGCAATGACAGTGAGTCACCCTGTAATATCCAGTTTTGAATTTTTAGTAATGGGATAACAATTTGCCTTTTCTCATGAGTTACATTCAAAGTGGTTTGCCACTGTTTCATGGTCACTGTAATGTAATCGATCTATGTAGAGTGTATCTTATACATCTGTAAGCACTCCTTAATCTATGAATGTGGAATGCTGTCAAATGCTTTTTGTAATCTATCCATGCCTCACTTAGACGCCCCCCCATTTTTAAAATTTTAAATTCTCTATTATGGCTTTATTTAGCAACAGATGATCCTTTGTTCATTATGAGTTTCTTTCGTTACCCTTTTGTTCTATTGCCATGACTGAGATCTAAATAACTGTAAACTGTGTCTGCATCAATTCCAGTATACAGCTTGCATATTGTAGGAAGGTATTTTATTGGTCTATAGCTTTTAGCATGGCTTACTGGCTCACTCTTAAGGAAGAGTATCATTTTTCCTGTTGTTATCCAGGTTGATGTTTGTTTGGGATTTACATACAAGTAATTCTTATTCAGGGTTAAATCTTTGCGTAAATATGTTAATACTTTTAACCATAAGTTTGGTATTGTGTCTGGGCCTAGGGTTTTCCATTTAGGAGTTTTTCTTAATTTTGTTTCAATTTATCTGGCCATTAATTTATCTTATTTCATATCCTGTACATTTGAACTCTTTACTGTTTATTTTAATTTTTCTATCCATTCAACATCTTTGTTATGTTCCACAGGGTCTTCCGAAATATTTCTCAAAAATGTGTCGATTTCTTCTTCATTTGGTGGTGTTTCTATTCCTTTTGTTTTGTTTCCCAGTCCTCTATAAAACCTTTTTTTTACTGAATAAATTTTTATTGATTTTCGCAAACATAAACATATATACAGTATGTATATCAATGAAATAATTACATAGTCAAAGCTTAAAGTGAAGAAACAATTCCAAAAGCAAACATTACAAAACCAACTATTTACATAGGATGTCTATACTTGGAAAAATATTTTGTTGAGTCATCAACGAATTGCTTATTTTTTACTTTTCCTTCATATATGTATCTGTATATCTTCTAAGTTTTTCTGCCTGCGCTGATATCTTTAGTTTATTATTTGCAATAGTGTATGAGAGATCCTGGTCCGTTCTGATACAGTGCATTGCTTTTACAGTCAAGGCAAACAGAACACAGCTCTGGATAAAGTGCCCCTGATAAGCAAAATAGAAAATCCAATGAAAATAACTCCAGAGGCACACCACGACAAACGGAGCTGACCTGATGAAAGCCTTTTTATTCACACAAAGAGCACAGAACAATGGCCAGTAAGCACTTTCATATTTCTCTGAATGCTTCTTCAGACTTAAAAAGTACTCCTTCTATAGTACATCAATATAAAGGCAGGTTTAACCAGCTTGCACCAATCAAAATCATCCCATTACATTGTTAATTAATGCAGTAATCAAAAATCAATTAAATCATCTCTGCCTAGAAATGCTTACAATACTGAAGAATGTAGTGTGTCGTCACATAACAATGCATATAGAAAACATGTGCAAATGTGTGCATGCAATAAAAACAAATATATATATATATATATATATATATATATATATATATATATATACACTAATAAAATGTGCATAGGAAATATATATGTATATATATATATATATATATATATATATATATATATATATATATAAAACAAGATACAACCATTGACATAAAATATGGGCATTTATATAAATGTCCTACATCTAAAAACATGCTTATTCTAGCCATTTAACATTCATAATGTCAGTAAAATTTCATTACCATAACAATCTGCTATTCCATACAAAAACTACTATTCCATAAAAACTTCATACTCATGTATATATAAAAACATGCATTCATACTTGTGTACCAAGGTAATAAATAGGGGTCTGCCCATTAAAAGTGACTAGTGAGTAAGGGGTCTATCTTTAAGGAAGGGTTTCAGTGAAACCCTATCATTTAGGCCATGTAACCTATCTGCTTGTAACCTCAGGATCCATCTAGCTTCCTGCTTCTCAGTATGGTTCCTGACATCACCTAACCTCGCTGTTTTGTATAATAATTCCATCACCGTAAACCGAAACTTGTGTGTTGTATCTGTATGCATTGCGTGTCTTGCAAGAGCATTACTCTCATCTTCGCTACTGATGACATAAATGTGTTCCCTCACATGCTCTCTCAGCGTTCTATTGGTTTTGCCAGCATAGAAGCAACTGCATATCTGACATACAGCTAAATACACAAGATCCCTTGTCTTACAGTCTGCATATATATTAAAAGAAAATACATGGCCGGTGTCAGGGTGAGCAAATTCCTTGCTCCCAGACATGAAACTGCAATGATTGCATGACCTACATGGAAATATCCCTAGTCTGACAGATCTGGTCCTATCCCTTCCAGTCTTCTCCTAGCACAATATCCTTTTCAATGACTGAGTATTCCTGCATGTAACATTCGGTGTATTCCCTGCTGCTTCTCTGACTTTACTGTTGAAAGCGAATATGTGCCAATTATTAAGAATGATCTCCTTAGTTTTTCTACTATCATTTATGCAGGGTATCACTATCCTATTGATATTACCATTACCTCTGGTTCCATTAGTCTCTGTACATAATCTCTCTCTATTCATCTTAATGTATGGCTTACCTGTGGTGTCACTTCTGGTCACAATCTCATCATGAATATCATCAGTTTCATAGCTATGGTACCCTCTCTCCTTAAATTAATTCTCTAAACTGTCTAACCTGAACTGAAACACAGAATCTTCACTGGTGAGCCTGGATGCCCTTAAGGCCTGACCTTTAACTACATTTTGGTAGATGTGTGGAGGGTGCATGCTTGTGCGATGTAACAATGCATTCTTCCTACAAGTCTTCCTTAACATCTCTGTCTTTATCCCTTCATCTTGTTTACATACTAACACATCTAGAAATTCTACCTCTTTCTTGGACCAATTCCCTGTAAAAGAGAGAAAAATGATAGTGCCATTTATATACTCTATGTAACTTTTTAAACTATCCTCATCACCCCTCCAAACCAAAAAGTCATCTACAAAGCATTTATAGTATTTGATCTGAGTTGTATTCTGTGTATTCTGCATCACATAGGTATCCTCCCAATACACCATTACGAAATCGGAATAAGAATTGGTGCACGGAGTCCCCATCGCTACACCTTTCAATTGTAGAAAATAGTTGTCATCATATATAAAGACATTGTTTTTCAAGATAACATCCATGAGCATTGCACATCTCATGATCAAATCTCTTGGCATACTTTTCTCTGTCAGGAACAACCTCATATATTCAACACCTGTTTCATTTGGTAAACTAGTAAACAATGAGGTGACATTTAAAGTAACTACCAAATCTGAGGATATATCACCTCCTGTTGTTACATACTCTGTCAGAGTTTCCAAGAAATGCTGAGTTTCTCTAATCACTGTTGTTGCCACATTGACTACCTGTCTTAATTGCTTCTCAACATAAATAGATACAGACTCTGTTACTCATCCTTTACTTGAGACAATGGGTCTCATAGCAGGATTTAGCAAGCATTTGTGTACCTTAGGTCGTCCCCTTATAACTGAAATCATAGGTTTCTCAGTCAAAAAATACTTATACAGCTCAAAATCTATAACATTACATAATCATATATAATGTGCTATGTACATCTTTTATAATCCTATCTAATTGTGCAGCATTCAAATTCTGATAGGTCCTTTGCTCTCCCAATAAATCACTCATTTTACTTGCAGGCGTCTTACGGCTTTTCCCGGTTAGGGGTCGCCAGAGCAGAACTCCAGTCCGCTAATGATTGGCAGTTTATTTTTACATGCCAAGTTGCCAGCCTTGAAGCACAACCTTCAACAAAGGTACGCCCATTCACGCATGTCTCCACGCAGAAGTCGCTCTAGCTGAGAACATTTCTATCCATTAGAACAATAGCTCTGCCGTTACTGGCAGGTTTAATAACAATTCCTTCATTGTCTTGAAGAATCTTGAGTGCTTCTCTTTCCCTGACATTCAGTTGTAAAAAACATCTTTCCTATCAGCTCTACGTCTCTCCAGTATGTTCAGTAAATCCCTCTCACATGCTTTCTCAAACACATCTGACAAGGGATGTAACTGAGGTGTAAAAGTGGATGGTTTTCTAAAACTTGTAGTTACATTACTCACATTATCACCATATCACATGTTTAAGCTAACCTTCCTCGTGAATAATTTAATGTCCAACATTAATTCAGTACAATCAATGCTCTTGGCTGGGATAAATAAATGTCCTTTATTTAAAAGTTCTCTTTCTGTTTCATTTAGAACATAACAGGAAAGATTAATTGCTAAATCCGACTCACCGGTCGCAATATTTTTTTCTGGAACTCCAGCCTCTCTTCCGACGACTTGCGTTTCCTCATCCTCAATTGAGGGCTCTATGCTTGCTTCTGAAATGCTCGGAAGGGCAACGGAAAAAGACCAAATGGAGTTGTAACATCTGACATTGTCGCCATCTCCTGTATCGGTTTCTCCATCCTGCGAACATCCTGGGCAATGGAAATGTCTCTGTTTTCACCTCGTGACCTTCTCCTGTACTTTCTGTCGACCCAAAAGCACTTCCATTCACATCAATACTCTCCTCCCTCTCGTTGACGTTGGGTGTATCAGCGGATGTAGTATGAAGTGAGGTTGCCGCTCATGACTGGTTGATATTTTTGGGTTGGCCGGAATCTCTGCCTCTCATTGGTTCCTGTGGCCACGAGAAGACATTCCCCTTTTGAAAGTCCAAAAAGTCTCTCTAGAGTTCTTCATTTTTGCCTGCATTAATTTGTTTTTGAATAGTGCTAAGTGTGTACTTAGTTCTAACAAAAAAATCATTCATTTCGATCACTGAAAGGGCAGTCGCTAGTTCTTGCTGTGTCCAAGTTGCTTCATCCATAAGCCCTCTCTCAATGTCCATATACTGCTCAATGGGCAATCACATATAACCACAGCTTGTTTCAATATTCATTTGTTTCCATTTAGTTAGCAACTCTGGATATGTGTTGCCGAAAGTGGGCATCTTTAAAATTTGCAGACCTCTAGGTACTACCTTAAAGCAGAGGCAAGCCTCCATGGGCTTCCTCTGCCATTGTGTATGTTTAAGCTTATCCAAAGTATTTTCCAGCTTCCTGGTAAGTTGTATCACATTTATGTTGTGCACAGTGTTATTACCTTGATCAGTGTTAGCCGTTAATTCAGTCCAGGTCAATTTCAATAATGGATTAGTCTCTGCTTTCAAAAGTCTTAAAAAAGACGCATCCTTTTTCTGTTTTGAGTTTTCTCCCAAAGTGGAGTTCAGTAGATTAAATCCTGTGGAAATGGTCTCTCCTGTCATGTTCCTTAGCTGAAATCCAATACAGAAGCAGTCAAGGCAAACAGAACACAGCTCTGGATAAAGTGCCCCTGATAAGCAAAAGAGCAAATACAATGAAAAAAACTCCAGAGGCACACCACGACAAATGGAGCCGACCTGATGAAAACCTTTTTATTCAAGGAAAGAACACAGAACAATGGCCAGTAAGAATGTTCACATTTCTCTGAACACTTCTTCAGACTTAAAAAGTACTCCTTCTGTAGTACATCAATATACAGGCAGGTTTAACTATCTTGCACCAATCAAAATCATCTAATTTACATTGTTAATTAATGCAGTAATCAAAAATCAATTATATCATCTCTGCCTAGTAATGCTTACAATACTGAAGAATGTAGTGTGTCATCACATAACAATCCATATAGAAAACATATGCAAATGTGTGCATGCAATAAAAGCAAACATATATATATATATATATATATATATATATATATATATATATATATATATACACACTAACTAATAAAATGTGCATAGAAAATATATATAACGAGATACAACCATTGACATATAAAATATGGGCATTCATATAAATGTCCTACATCTAAAAACATGTTTATTCTAACCATTTAACATTCATAATGTCAGTAAAATTTCATTACCATAAAAATCTGCTATTCCATATAAAAACTTCTATTCCATAAAAACTTCATACTTATGTATATATAAAAACATGTATTCATACTTGTGTACCAAGGTAATAAAAAAGGGTTTGCCCATTAAAAGTGACTAGTGAGTAAGGGGTCTATATTTAAGGAAGGGTTTCAGTGAAACTCTATCATTTAGGCCGTGTAACCTATCTGCTTGTAACCTCAGGATCCATCTAGCTTCCTGCTTCTCAGTATGGTTCCTGACATGACCTAACCTCGCTGTTTTGTATAATAATTCTATCACCGTAAACCAAAACTTGTGTGTTGTATCTGTATGCATTACATGTCTTGCAAGAGCATTACTCTCATCTTCTCTACTGATGGCATAAATGTGCTCCCTCACACGCTCTGTCAGCGTTCTTTTGGTTTTGCCAACATAGAAGCAACTGCATATCTGACATACAGCTAAATACACAAGATCCCTTGTCTTACAGTCTGCATATATATTAAAAGAAAATACATGACCGGTGTCAGGGTGAACATATTCCTTACTCCCAGACATGAAACTGCAATGGTTGCATGACCTACATGGAAATATCCCTAGTCTGACAGATCTGGTCCTATCCCTTCCAGTCTTCTCCTAGCACAATATCCTTTTCAATGACTGAGTATTCCTGTATGTAAGATTCGGTGTATTCCCTGCTGCTTCTCTGACTTTACTGTTGAAAGCGAGTATGTGCCAATTATTATGAATGATCTCCTTAGTTTATGTAGGGTATCACTATCCTATTGATATTACCATTACCTCTGGTTCCATTAGTCTCTGTACATAATCTCTCTCTATTCATCTTAATGTATGGCTTACCTGTGGTGTCACTTCTGGTCACAATCTCATCATGAATATCATCAGTTTCATAGCTATGGTACCCTCTCTCCTTAAATTAATTCTCTAAACTGTCTAACCTGAACTGAAACACAGAATTTTCATGGTGAGCCTGGAGGCCCTTAGGGCCTGACCTTTAACTATATTTTGGTAGATGTGTGGAGGGTGCATGCCTGTGCGATATAACAATGCATTCTTCCTACAAGTCTTCCTAAACATCTCTGTCTTTATCCCTTCATCTTGTTTACATACTAACACATCTAGAAATTATATCTCTTTCTTGGACCAATTCCCTGTAAAAGAGAGAAAAATGATAGTGCCATTTATATACTCTATGAAACTTTTTAAACTATCCTCATCACCCCTCCAAACCAAAAAATCATCTACAAAGCATTTATATTATTTGATCTGAGTTGTATACTATGTATTCTGCATCACATAGGTATCCTCCCAATACACCATTACCAAATTGGCATAAGAATTGGTGTACAGAGTCCCCATCGCTACACCTTTCAATTGTAGAAAATAGTTGTCATCATATATAAAGACATTGTTTTTCAAGATAACATCCATGAGCATTGCACATCTAATGATCAAATCTCTTGGCATACTTTTCTCTATCAGGAACAACCTCATATATTCAACACCTGGTTCATTTGGTAAACTAGTAAACAATGAGATGACATTGAAAGTAACTACCAAATCTGAGGATATATCACCTCCTGTTGTTACATACTCTGTCAGTTTCCAAGAAATGCTGAGTTTCTCTAATCCCTGTTGTTGTCACATTGACTACCTGGATTAATTGCTTCTCAACATAAATAGATACAGACTCTGTTAGCCATCCTTTACTTGAGACAATGGGTCTCATAGCAGGATTTAGCAAGCATTTGTGTACCTTAGGTAGTCCCCTTATAACTGGAGTCATAGGTTTCTCAGTCAAAAAATACTTATACAGCTCAAAATCTATAACATTACATATAAACATATCATATAATGTACTATGTACATCTTTTATAATCCTATCTAATTGTGCAGCATTCAAATTCTGATAGGTCCTTTGCTCTCCCAATAAATCACTCATTTTACTTGCATGCGTCTTACGGCTTTTCCCGGTTAGGGGTCGCCAGAGCGGAACTCCAGTCCGCTAATGATTGGCAGTTGATTTTTACATGCCAAGTTGCCAGCCTTGAAGCATAACCTTCAACAAAGGTACGCCCATTCACGCATGTCTCCACGCAGAAGTCGCTCTGGCTGAGAACATTTCTATCCATTAGAACAATAGCTCTGCCGTTACTGGCAGGTCTAATAACAATTCCTTCATTGTCTTGAAGAATCTTGAGTGCTTCTCTTTCCCTGAGATTCAGTTCTAAAAACATCTTTCCTATCAGCTCTACGTCTCTCCAGTATGTTCAGTAAATCCCTCTCACATGCTTTCTCAAACACCTCTAACAAGGGATGTAACTGGGGTGTAAGAGTGGATGGTTTTCTAAAACTTGTAGTTACATTACTCACATTATCACCATATCACATGTTTAAGCTAACCTTCCTCGTGAATAATTTAATGTCCAACATTAATTCAGTACAATCAATGCTCTTGGCTGGGATAAATGAATGTCCTTTATTTAAAAGTTCTCCTTCTGTTTCATTTAGAACATAACAGGAAAGATTATTTGCTAAATCCGACTCACCGGTCGCAATATTTTTTTCTGGAACTCCAGCCTCTCTTCCGACGACTTGCATTTCCTCATCCTCAATTGAGGGCTCTATGCTTGCTTCTGAAATGCTCGGAAGGGCAATGGAAAAAGAGAAAATGGAGTTGTAACATCTGACATTGTCGCCATCTCCTGTATCGGTTTCTCCATCCTGCGAACATCCTGGACAATGGAAATGTCTCTATTTTCACCTCGTGACCTTCTCCTGTACTTTCTGTCGACCCAAAAGCACTTCCGTTCACATCAATACTCTCCTCCCTCTCATTGACGTTGGGTGTATCAGCGGATGTAGTATGAAGTGAGGTTGCCGCTCATGACTGGTTGATATTTGTGGGTTGGCCGGAATCTCTGCCTCTCATTGGTTCCCGTGGCCACGAGAAGACATTCCCCTTTTGAAAGTCCAAAAAGTCTGTCTAGAGTTCTTCATTTTTGCCTGCATTAATTTGTTTTTGAATAGTGCTAAGTGTGTACTTAGTTCTAACAAAAAAATCATTCATTTCGATCACTGAAAGGGCAGTCGCTAGTTCTTGCTGTGTCCAAGTTGCTTCATCCATTAGCCCTCTCTCAATGTCCATATACTGCTCAATGGGCAATCACATATAACCACAGCTTGTTTCAATATTCATTTGTTTCCATTTAGTTAGCAACTCTGGATATGTGTTGCCGAAAGTGGGCATCTTTAAAATTTGCAGACCTCTAGGTACTACCTTAAAGCAGAGGCAAGCCTCCATGGGCTTCCTCTGCCATTGTGTATGTTTAAGCTTATCCAAAGTATTTTCCAGCTTCCTGGTAAGTTGTATCACATTTATGTTGTGCACAGTGTTATTACCTTGATCAGTGTTAGCCGTTAATTCAGTCCAGGTCAATTTTAATAATGGATTAGTCTCTGCTTTCAAAAGTCTTAAAAAAGACGCATCCTTTTTCTGTTTTGAGTTTTCTCCCAAAGTGGAGTTCAGTAGATTAAATCCTGTGGAAATGGTCTCTCCT
This sequence comes from Protopterus annectens, assembly GCF_019279795.1. Lineage (NCBI taxonomy): Eukaryota > Metazoa > Chordata > Ceratodontiformes > Protopteridae > Protopterus > Protopterus annectens. The sequence goes on from NC_056725.1 coordinate 635,111,458, forward strand.
GTCATGTTCCTTAGCTGAAATCCAATACAGAAGCAGTCAAGGCAAACAGAACACAGCTCTGGATAAAGTATCCCTGATAAGCAAAAGAGCAAATACAATGAAAAAAACTCCAGAGGCACACCACGACAAATGGAGCCGACCTGATGAAAACCTTTTTATTCAAACAAAGAGCACAGAACAATGGCCAGTAAGAATGTTCACGTTTCTCTGAACACTTCTTCAGACTTAAAAAGTACTCCTTTTATAGTACATCAATATACAGGCAGGTTTAACCATCTTGCACCAATCAAAATCATCCCATTACATCGTTAATTAATGCAGTAATCAAAAATCAATTAAATCATCTCTGCCTAGTAATGCTTACAATACTGAAGAATGTAGTGTGTCATCACATAACAATCCATATAGAAAACATATGCAAATGTGTGCATGCAATAAAAGCAAACATATATATATATATATATATATATATATATATATATATATATATATATATATATATATATATATACACACACTAACTAATAAAATGTGCATACAAAATATATATAACAAGATACAACCATTGACATATAAGATATGGGCATTCATATAAATGTCCTACATCTAAAAACATGTTTATTCTAACCATTTAACATTCATAATGTCAGTAAAATTTCATTACCATAAAAATCTGCTATTCCATATAAAAACTACTATTCCATAAAAACTTCATACTCATGTAGATATAAAAACATGTATTCATACTTGTGTACCAAGGTAATAAATAGGGGTCTGCCCATTAAAAGTGACTAGTGAGTAAGGGGTCTATCTTTAAGGAAGGGTTTCAGTGAAACCCTATAATTTAGGCCGTGTAACCTATCTGCTTGTAACCTCAGGATCCATCTAGTTTCCTGCTTCTCAGTATGGTTCCTGACATCACCTAACCTCGCTGTTTTGTATAATAATTCCATCACCGTAAACCGAAACTTGTGTGTTGTATCTGTATGCATTACATGTCTTGCAAGAGCATTACTCTCATCTTCTCTACTGATGGCATAAATGTGTTTCCTCACATGCTCTCTCAGCGTTCTATTGTTTTTGCCAACATAGAAGCAACTGCATATCTGACATACAGCTAAATACACGAGATCCCTTGTCTTACAGTCTGCATATATCTTAAAAGAAAATACATGACCTGTGTCAGGGTGAACAAATTTCTTTCTCCCAGATATGAAACTGCAATGGTTGCATAACCTACATGGAAACTTCCCTACTCTGACAGATCTGGTCCTATCTCGTCTAGTCTTCTCATAGCACAATATCCTTTTTCAATGACTGAGTATTCCTGTATGTAGGTTCCCTTTCTGTTTATTTTAGAACATAACTGGAAAGATGAATCACTAAGTCCGACTCACCAGTCGCAATATCTTTTTCTGGAACTCCGGCCTCTCTTCCAATGACTTGCATTTCCTCATCCTTGATTGAGGGCTCCATGCTTGCTTCTGAAATGCTTGGAAGGGCAACAGAAAAGGACAACACGGAGTCGTAACATCTGACGTTGTCACCATCTCCTGTATCGGTTTCTCCTTCCTGCGAACATCCTGGACAATGGAAATGTCTCATTTTTCACCTCTTGCGCCTTCTCCTCTACTTTCTGTAGACCCAAAAGCATGTCCGTTCACATCAATACTCTCCTCTCTCTCACTGAGTTTCGGTTTATGGTGATGGAATTATTATACAAAACAGTGAGGTTAGGTGATGTCAGGAACCATACTGAGAAGCAGAAAGCTAGATGGATCCTGAGGTTACAAGCAGATAGGTTACATGGCCTAAATGATAGGGTTTCACTGAAACCCTTCCAGAAAGATAGACCTCTTACTCACTAGTAACTTTTAATTGGCAGACCCCTACTTATTACCTTGGTACACAAGTATGAATACATGTTTTTATATATACACGAGTATGAAGTTTTTATGGAATAGTAGTTTTTATATAGAATAGCAGATTTACTGACATTATGAATGTTAAATGGCTAGAATAAACATTTTTAGATGTAGGACATTTATATGAATGCCCATATTTTATTTGTCAATGGTTGTATCTTGTTATATATATTTTCTATGCACATTTTATTAGTTAGTGTGTGTGTATATATATATATATATATATATATATATATATATATATATATATATATATATATATATATGTTTGCTTTTATTGCATGCACACATTTGCATATATTTTCTATATGCATTTTTATGTGATGACACACTACATTCTTCAGTATTGTAAGCATTACTAGGCAGAGATGATTTAATTGATTTTTGATTACTGCATTAATTAACGATGTAATGGGATGATTTTGATTGATGCAAGCTGGTTAAACCTGCCTTTATATTGATGTACTATAGAAGGAGTACTTTTTAAGTCTGAAGAAGCGTTCAGAGAAATATGAAAGCGCTTACTGGCCATTGTTCTGTGCTCTTTGTGTGAATAAAAAGGTTTTCATCAGGTCGGCTCTGTTTGTCGTGGTGTGCCTCTGGAGTTTTTTTCATTGCATTGCTTTGACAGTGTCCATTTTTCTAAGTATTTTTGTTGACTATTCTCTCCCTGCTCTATATTCTTCTAACAGTGAAGCTTCTTTTTTTTTCAAACACTTTTATTGAATTATCACTTGTGACATAGACAAATTTACATTCATATAACATAAAAAACCTTATACTTCACATATATTGTTATATATCATATAATCTAAGGAATATTACACAAATTATTCAATTCCTGCCTTTTTAAACAAGAAACATCTTTATTAAACCATGACTTTACATAGGCAATCATACATTTATATAAATGCAAACAAACCACACCGATACAATCCGAGTTACAAGTATTCAATATCTTTAAATTATAGTTCAGTTCTTTTTCTGATTTTTTCCACTTCCTTTCCCCTTGAATTTGCCCACTTGGGCCTTTTGGAAGTTTGGATGTTCCCAGACAGATATATCAGAAAAGGGGCAGGCGAAGGAATGGGAGGTGTATTGTTAGATGTACTTGGGATTTCTTCAGTGTTAAAATTTGCAACAGAATGTGCATTCATTCTTGGTATTGTCGAAGGCTATCTAGTGTGGGAGGCTTGGACTCCGTACTGGTTGGTTGAGCAAATTTAATAGGATATGCTTAGCAATTTCGATAGGCTTTTAAATCTCTCTCCAATTTGCCCCTCTTCCTATGGATAATGGTAGTCGTATGTCTTTCTACCTTTACTGTAATGTGTTGTGACTTTTGGCTTTTCCCAGTTAGGGGTCGCCACAGGGGAACTCCGGTCCGCTAATGATTGGCAGTTGATTTTTACATACCGAGTTGCCGGCCCTGACGCACAACCTTCAACGAAGCTATGCCCATTCACGCATGTCTCCACGCAGAAGACGCTCTAACTGAGAGTCGAACCGGACAGCGTCTTACTGTGAGGCAACAATGCTACCGCAGTAATACTACTGTATAATGTTTGGAAATGTGATGTTTTCATCTAAAATATGGATTTCTTCTTTCAAGCTTCCAATCTTGGTCTTATAATCATCAATTAGTAACATCATAACTTTGATAGCGGTCTCATTAAATAGCTTGACCAAATCATGATATAAATTATCATTGTTGCTAATCTTCTTTTATTTATTTATTTTATTTTATTTTATATTTGTTAAGTGGGATAGTCCAACTGGATGAGGTCCATTTACAGTGGAGGCCCGGGGAGAAAATCTCCACAATTAGATACAATAATAACAAAAAATAGGCAAACAGAGACATACATAATAACAATGGTGAGTTAAAACTGTCCTAATAAAACATGAAACAGATACTAGTCAATAAGTCTAGAGCTTATTATCCTGTAGTATGTCTATAGTAGGTAAACTAGGAACGAGGCAAAGTGGAATACGAAATGAAGTGATCGTTATATCATACATGAACATATCCAGGTTTTCCTGAGATGTTATTTAAGTGACTTTTTGAATTGCATGATAGTAGAGGCAGAAGTTACAGAAGAGGGGAGGTTGTTCCAGGTTTTAGCTATGATATGAGAGAATAGAGCTTTCCCTGCAGTATTATTAACACTAGTGATACAGAGTAGAGATTTATTGGTAGAACAGAGTGGACAACTAGTACAGTAGAGCGAAAGTAGTTGTTTTAGTTCCGGTGTTTTGTCAGGGTACCTAGCTGATGGTAGGTGAGTAGCTGAGGAACTTCTAGCCATTGAATATCCCTAAGTGCCTGACAGTGATGGTTCTGAAGTTGAAGTTGTTAGCAAACTTGGCAATTTTATTATAAAATAACTCAAGCTTGTCAAGATCAGTTTTTCTAATCTGGCTCTGGATTGGTGCTGCATACATAAAGGTGGGCAATAGGTGAGTTTGGGGTAAGGTGTTTCGTAACTTGTATGTGAGAAATTTCTTGTGTTTATGAAGAGTTCCCATTTTTGTGTACCTTTTGGATGGTTTGAGCAATATGGACATCAAAGAAAAGATTTTTGTCTATTTCTACCCCAAGGAGTTTAGTATGGGCAGTAGGAAAGATGACAGTGCCATTTTTAGAGGTGATAGAGAAAGTTAGGGGAGTAGATTTAGATTTATTAGGGGTGAACAGGAGTAACTTAGTCTTGATGGGGTTTAGAATAAGTTGAATGTCAGTGATCCAACCTTCAACAGAGCTAAAGGATTCTTGGGTCAGCTGCTGTAGGGTGGTAAGAGATGGGGCTGAGCAGATAAGCGTTGAGTCATCTGCATACCGTATAAGTGTGGCCTGCTGGGTGGAGGTATGTAGGTTGTTTGTGAAGATATAAAAAAGACGTGGGCCCAGTATTGAGCCTTGTGGTACACCTGTGGTAGTTGGAAGTAGAGGAGATAGTTCACCTCGCTATTGGACAGATTGCTGTCTGTCCGAAAGATAGTTTTTGAACCAGGAGATAGCAGTGGGGGCAAAGGATATGGTGGTTAGAGCATCTAATAGTTTTGGGTGTGAGACCATGTTGAAAATAGCAGATGCATAATTATTATTATTTCTGTGATGGTTAACCTGATTGGTAAAAGAGAGAAGAGCAATAGTTGTGCTGTAGTGTGGGCGGAAGCCATGTTGAGTGGTGGCGAGAAGATTATGTGTGTTCTAGAAATGCATAATTTGAGAGTGAATACATTTCTCAAGAAGCTTAGATAAGGGAGGCAGAATGGCTATTGGATGGTAGTTTGAGAAGTCATAGGAATTGCCACCTTTATGGATAGGTATAATATAGGAAATTTTCCACAGTTGAGGGACATATGCTTCCTCAATAGATTGGTTGATAAGGATTGAAACCAGGTAAGATAAGGATTCAGCTGCAATTTTTAGGAAGTTAGCAGGTATATTGTCAGCTGCAAGAGTGATAGGTTTCAACTTTAGGAGGAGTTTTTTTAATTTTAGAGATAGAAACAGGTGACAAGAGTAAAGGAGGGTATGTTATCTGGACTTTTGGTAGAGGTAGATGAAGAGTTATTTTTGGATAGTTGGGTGGACAATGGATGGAGTTTGTAAAGTGATAATTAAGTTGGGAAGCTATGTCTTTATTATTATTATTGGGGGAGGACAGGGCAGCAGTGGTTGTTTTGCCAAGTTTTAATAGGGAGTTGATAGCTTGCCGAAATCTGGGAGGAATCTTTTGAATGTTTGTTTTGGAGACCTAGGAAGTAGTTTTGTTAGAGTTACAGGCTAGCCAGTCAATGTTTAGGTCACCTAGTAGGATAGTTTCTTGTGGAATATTATTTCTAACCCACTGAAGGATTTCTTCAATTATGGGAGAATTGTTTCCTGGCGGGATATAACTACAGAGAATGTTGATTTTTTTGTGTGGTTTATAGCTAGAACTGAGCCTAAGGTTTTGGCATTTTGAAATTTGGCTAGAGGGGTTTGTAGAGGTTGGAGGTTGAGTGTATTTTTAAAAAGAACTGCAACTCCACATCCTGCTCTGTCTAGCTTTAGGGTATTGTATCCTGGAGGGAGGATTTCTTCGTTTTGGGTGCTAAGTTTTAGCCAGGTCTCTGTTATAGTAAGTATGTCAGGGGAGTAATGGGTTATGAATGCAAGTAGGTCAGGGAGTTTGTTAGAGATGCTTCTGGTGTTAATATTAATGATTATCAAACATCCTAACAAGCACAGGAAACTAACACCTGTATAGTGAAGTCTTGTCATCGCCTCATGCGGCACCTGAATACTGCAACAAAATATTGGTATTCAATCAGTGGATGAGGGCGTGGTGTCAGAGAGAGGAGATTCACTGCTTTCCTATGTTTAGAGCATTTTAATATCAATACATTACTGAAATATAGTTCAAAATGCACATCATAGATTCCAGTGTATGCCTCCATTCACTGAATCTTGTGGCATTGGGATGTTATGTGGACCTAAGCCAGCATATGTCTATTGTTATAAGAAAATCCTTCTATATTGCATGGCTTATAAACAAAGGGATTGTATCTATATCCAGGGATGTCATTGTCCCCCTTTATCAGCCCTCATTAGGCCAATCACTGAATATAAGACCCCGTTTGGCATATATTTGTCCAGACATATGCAGCAACTGGAACAAACACTGAAATACCTTACTAAAAGGATACAAGGCCTAAACAACATGTCCTACATGGACCAGCTCAAAGCCCTGCCACTATACTTGGTATCCTACAGACTGCTAAGAGGTGATCTGTGTCTGGCATACAAGGCATCCTCTGACCCAATACTGATGGATTTACTGTACATCAGCAAGTCGAATGGCATCAGAAATACTTGGTCTACAGATCTAAACCTCTTCTGCAACATCAGCAGTAAAGTTTCAAAGGACAGGTATATTTCCCAGAGGATACCACTGCTATGGAACAGACTCCCCATCAAAAAACAAACAACGTTCATCCCTATCTATTCTCAAGTACATCATAGATCTGTCGATTGGAAACAGAAAACGTATCCCAAGAGTGCCCCCTGTGCTACTAATAGACAGAGGCAGCTCATAAATATTTTATCTCATGCATGGATCCCCTCAGATTATCTATGGTATGATCCCAGTTATTTTCATTAGGGGTAATATATGAGTATTGACCATGGGATAGGTAAGGCCAGCCTCTAACCAAATGGGATAGGTTAATTTGATCACAAGAAGGGAAATCACTTAGGCTTAAAATGGCCCACAAGGGCAGTTAGCCTCATACATAGCTATGAAACTATTCATTGAAGAGGTAGCAGCACTTGATGAAGGACTCACAGTGCATAATGCTTATCTTGACCATCCTAAAACTTAAGCCACTATGCCTGATAAGGGAAACTGAGAAATTACAGCCTTTAAATGTCAACCCATACATAATTCAATGGATAAAACATGATTAAGCAACAGGATGCAGCAAGCTAAGCTGGCTGTTTACCTGTCTTTCCCAACAGGGCTAATTAGAGATAACCCACAGGAGTACTGTACTGATGCCACAGAAAGTGGCCTTTAGATAATCAAATGTGATAATAATTACAAACTGATCAGCATAACTACTTCAAAGAAAATATATGAAAGTTTTCTAAGATGGTGTACGAAAAACATATTTAGTTCAGCAATAATGACCCAGTGGCACAGTAAGACGCTGACCGGTTCCACTCTCAGCTAGAGCGTCTTCTGCGTGGGGTCATGCGTGAATGGGCGTACCTTTGTTGAAGGTTGTGCGTTAGGGCTGGCAACTCAGCACGTAAATATCAACTGCCAATCATTAGCGGACTGGAGTTCCGCTGTGGCGACCCCTAACCAGGAAAATCCGAAAGACACAACAAGACACAACAATAATGACCCAGTGTTAATGTTACTAAGTGAAGCTATATGAGGCATGGGAAAAAAATAATGTAAATTATGACTACAGAATAAAAAAAATTATTAAAGATCCAAAGGCAATAGAAGACAACAGTATAAAGTATGACCAGCATGTAGTGACAGAGTGAGACAATCATAGGACATAACTCATCTCTAATGGGAACACAGAGCTAGAAAAGCCTGTTCTGTAATCAGTCAAATTCTAAAAGGCATATCTGGTCACTCCAGCAAGATCAACTTTACCACTTTATACTTTATCAATCCAACACATTATGCAATGCAATGCTGTGTTTATAGCTTTTAGACACGCTACATTAAAAGACTTGACAAAACATGCAGTTCCTTGCAAGGAGAATTATAGGGCTGGAAAACTGAAATTTTCAGAAAGGCTTCTGGAACTGTTATTATATTCTGTTTTCTAACAGTTAGTTACATATAGTCTCTACCTGACCTGTAATGCATTGTCTGGAACAAGACTTTGTGAAAATCTATGATTGGAATTAAAATTGTAAATCTGAATGCATGACTGATGTTCACTCCTGGGAGAAAGCACAAGATTCACTAAAGATGAAAAACATTATTAGCAAAGTAACATTTACTTCACCCATTATCTCTGAGGATTACGGAACAAACCTCTTACAATCAGAAAATGTCAGTCATCCAGTTCCTTCAAAAATAATCATGATGAGTATACAGGAAGTAGAAAAAGTCAACATGGGGTCTGAATAATCTTACTACATTTTTAAAGGTCAGTAGGTCATTAGCTTGACAATTGAACCTATGAACCCATAAGAGTAGAGGGATATACAGGTTTATAGCCACGTCACACTTTGTGTCTGTGTACTACTAAACTATGATTTCCACAACTGGGTTGGGAGGACAAACAATAATTAATCTGACTCTGCTATCTCTTGGAGTCCGCATATCCTCCCTGTGATCAACTAAACTTTAAAAAAAAAGAGACATGCAGGTAGGTGCGTGAGTGTGTGTGTGCCGTCTCTTAAGGTTGGGTGCAGGGCTGGCAACTTGCCACCATAAAAATCCACTGCCAATCATAAGCAGACTGGTGATCCACTTGTGGTGACCCCTAACTGGGAAAAGACGAAGGACTTTGCCAGCTCTTGTTATCATAAATCAAGTGCACATTGTGCATCATAAACGATAAGTGTAACTAGAGCTGTGGTGGCACTGCGATGACAAGGGGATCAGAGGTCGAGTAATCTACCCATCCAGATATGCTCACTCTTAGCTCATGGGCAGATCTACATAGACTGTACCAAATTGTCAGGAAACAGAAGCAGACCCTTGTTACAACAAATTTGCAGTGTTGGAATGTGGTATTATATGCTGCTCTGTGCCTTGGTCATCACCCACTCACACATTAGGTCTAGAGATAGCACCAATATATTTGTAAGTGGGTGGGTAGGGTCTTTCAGTACACTGTAGAATGATGCAAGTGAAAGCATACAAAAATGTATTAATGATTCAATAACAGAATGACCAAAATGAAACTAAGTACATTCTGTAAACATTTTAATGTCTAGCATTAAACAAACCCTGATCAAATCAACATTTAGAGGGCTGCATTGTTAAGCATTCAAAAATAACTCTGTGGAGAAATAATTAACTGCTTAGCTTTAAAGGGAAACCCTCACAGTAGTAGTGTAGCAAATTGGTACATTTTCTAGTACTGGTCCTATTTGTTTTAACAACATATAGATGAAAAACAGTAGCACCATCTCTGATACAAAACAAAAATGTCTTCCATCTTTAAACATTCAAAAGAGAAGAAGCACAACTTGATCTAGATAGACTCCTTTTGCAGTTCTCTGTAACTTAATGCTGTTTAGACATACTCCATTTTAAATCCAATAACTTCTTTTCCATGATACCAGATTCACATAGTCCTCATTGGTCACTCACACATGCACTCAAAGTTGGAGCATTGTTAAATGGGGCCCTAGGCAGAGTAACAGATCGAGACACCCTGCCATAACAATAATCCATTACTTGACTATTTCTCCTCAATTGCCATAAAATACTGTTCAAACCTGTCAGTGTGGATACTATGTTCTTCTTTACTTTTACAATTATCACAGAGATTTGGATTTAATTTAAAACTTCTATCTCAGATTTTACATTAAAACCACTGACAGCCATTTGTTAAAGAAAAAAAAATAGTCTCACATTCAAAACAGATAGCATGAGCAACAGTAAACATCTCTTACCTTGAAACTCACATTTATTGAAAATCCATCTGGCAACCCACTGAACTGCAAGAGACTTGCTGGGATTCATAATCAAATAGCATATATCTGGAGTGTTTCTCCCCGGGCCTCCGCTGAAAACTGGCTCTGTGGAACCTAGTCGGACATTCCCGGTCAACAAATGTTAAATAAATAAATAAAATAAAAATAAATAAAAAAATATAGTAAAGCACTAATTAGTGGCTATGTGAAAGGTGTAGGAATTACAAGAAAACATGTAACATATTTGCTACATCCTGGTAGAGCCCCCTGGACACAAGTGTCCCTTTTCTAGAGGAGCACAGGAGTACTGACTGGTGAAGTAATTTGGTCAAGAGTCACGCAGAAGACAAAGGTAAAGGAAATCAAACCTGCACTACAAGAGGCAACCCCTTAACAGCTCATAGCCTTACTCATCTGCACTAAGTGCCAGATGAACCTGTAGCTCAAACACAGTGCATTACTCATCCAAGCGCCTGCCAAAAAACTAGCTAGATTAAACATGTATTCCTTTACATTGTAACTACTCTGGCAGACTACTCAAATTCACTTAAAAAAATAACCAAATACATTTTGAACCAACATGCATTTTTCTGAACAAAAACTGCAAACTCTAGTCCATTCCATCCACAACCCCTTTTACCATTTTTGTACATGGTATCAGGGTGCCATTTACAGTGACAATCATCTGGAGTCAAGGTTTACATCACCAAGGGCTTAGCCACACAGAGCTTCTTCCAAACCACACAGTCACACCTATGGCCAATTTACAGTGTCCACTCCACCTACTGCATGTCCGGAATGTGGGAGAAAACTGGATCACCTGGAGGAAAGCCAAGTGAACAATGGGAGGACATGCAGACTCCACACAGAAAGCACCCTAGCCAAGAATTGAAATGGGGAACCTCTTGCTGTGAGACAACAACACTATCTGCTGTGCCACTGTGCAACTGACATTTTAATGGACTGCAAACCTCATGGTTTTAGCTTCACTGATTTATCATAAAATGAAGACATTAACAAAGTTCTGGCGGTTAGTGCAGAGGATTAAGACTTTACTCCCTTAATTAGCTGCTTCCTGTTGCCAAGAGTACTTGACTCTTTCAGCCTCCATTTGCCCACTGTGTGATTCTGAACAAATCACTTAACCAGACAGCATTCAAACATTTTCTTACAAAAGAATGTTTGAATTTTGAACAACGAAGCTCTAAAGACTGGTATAATCATTATCAGAAATCAGCAGGTCGATCTGGCAAATAAGTAAAACAGAATGCCAGCAGGTCCAATTTCTCATATGTAATACACACACACACACACACACACACACACACACACACACACACACACACACACTCTCTCTCTCTCTCTCTCTCTCTCTCTCTCTCAAACCCCTGAAAAAACACACAAACACACACACAGGACAAAACCTGTGCCCGCATGAACATACGCACACACACACACACACACAGACACACACACACACACACACACACACACACACACACACACACACACACACACACACACACACACACACACACACACGCATATATGCACATGCACGTGCACAAGCACACACACACGTATGCACAAACTTCTTAGGATTTACTGTGTTTCATCCTGTTCATCTAGACCATCTCAAGATAATTTACCATTAGATGAGCATGTCTATCACATGCCTGTGTTGTAATCTCAAACAAACAAAAAAAATGGCAGAAAACAGAAACTGCTATATCAATCTACTGCTGCTCCAGGATATAAACACCAACCCTGACTTTTATTATCATAGAGAGGCTGGTTTACTAAAACAGGGAAAAAATGTGGTTTTGTGCTGCTGTATATTTACCATCAAGAAGGTCTCTGATTGGTTGAGATGTAAAACATTCAAGCCTTTGGAAGAAAAAGCAGTATGCAGAAGATGGTAGTCAGATAGGGAAACGTGGATGGGACACTGCAGATGGGATGAGACAAGCAGATTCAGGTAATCAGTAGTCACACTGAGAGATGATAGCAGGGGTATAGTTAGATGTTTTCTGTTTGCACTCTAATACCCAGTACTGCTGCCTCTGCAGCTATTCATGCTGCCCTATCCCCATCTTCCTGGCTGACCATCCAGTTAGTCATACTAACCCACCCCCAAAATAAAGATGTCTACAATCCATCTTAAATTGCATTTAGTAGCAGCACTAGAGCATGACAAATCCCTTTACAACATCAAGGTAGTCGATATTACAGAGGTTGACTTCTACCAAATATCACACCCACCACATTTGTCTTATAGAATTCTTTGCTTAGTGGGAGCTGTTTGGTGCTTTGCTTTTGGTTCACTTGGCAATAATAGCTTAAACCATTTGAAGTGAGAAGCTCCTTTCTAGTCAAAGCCAAAATAAATCAGTTTCCATTTAGAACGACCAGCAGGCACTTTTGACACTATGATCTGCAAACACACCATGCATACTACAACAAGACCTCATATACACAGTGTTTTGTCCATACTGTAAACCACCCATTCATACCTAAACTGACATCAGCTGCTTGTCACATACCAGTCTGGTCTGGTTGTAATCAATGCCATCTATGTAGTACTCCGCATCATTTTCAGATACTATGCCACCAGCTAAATGTAACCCTCAGCACAACACACTTTCAGCAGATGTCCCATCTTCAAATGCTGGTCAGAGCTGATTGATGCCCTAAACCACCCAAACATGCAGCCCCTTTCTTCTTCAAATAATTTGAAAGCAAAGTTATCAAAATCATTTAACTTAAAATCATGCCTACAGCAAGGTGTCATACAGACCTTTAAATCCTTTAAATAAATCAACCTTTCTTCACTCTGCGCTAATAGAAATAATGAAAAAAGTCAAAACAAAGTGTATTATACTTTGCACTGTGTAAACTTCTTAAACATTTGGGCAGTTCAAAGCATGTTTTGCCAAAGCATTGTTGCCATCTTTCTTTCTGATGGCCAATACATGTTCGTAAATCCTGCGTTTCAATGCCCTAATTGTTTTGCTGATGTAAAAACATAAGCTGGAAAAACAGAAGGCAACATACACCCCCCCATGACTCACAATCAAATATGTCTTTTGCTGTAAAAATGATGTCTTCTGCATTTAAAATGACACTTGATGAATTACTAATGAAACAGGACTGTTTACAATGTCCACATCTGAAGGTTCCAAAAGTGCCTTTTTTGAGTTTCTCCCATTTCTTTGAGTCAATTGCATACTTATGTTTATTCATTAATTCAAATGTCTCAAAAGACACATTAAAAACTATCCATTTCCAAAATGAAGTAAGGACTAAATTTGTGATTTATTAAATCCTAATGGCTCAATTATTTTGTCCAAAATAGCACATCTTTTTTTTTTCTTAAGAAATCTTTACGTATACTTTATTTTCTGCTAATACTCTGCTCTGTTCTTATCTCTATGGCAACCACCATCACTGCATATATCCTCTTTACAAGCACTTAGTCTCCCACCTTCTGTGAATGTGAGTTCACTGGTGTTTGTGGTTTACCTTCCCTCTGAACAACATTTTCTGAACATTTAGATCCCACTCCTTCACTGTCCTGGATCAATTCAACAGCATGTGACCATGGTCTGGCAACACTGTCATCAGGTTCACCTTCACTCACCAGTCAAGAGCAGCCCTAGATCAACTAGTGCCCTAGGCAAAAGGGCTCCACGGCACCCCCCCTACCACACCACCCAGTGCCCCCATCCTGGTCTACCTACATCAAATAAATACTGGAAAAGCACCCCTGCTAGAGTGGCACCCTAGGCGGTCACCTAGTTGGCCTATGCCTAAGGCCAGCTATGTCACCAATTAACATAAAACAGACCCCCGGATTCACAAAACCTCTGTGTAAGACTTAATATGTCTTACTCGGAGGCTTCAGTTGAATGGGATGACATCAGCGTGCCATGAATATTCATGAGGGCACACTGACTCAACCGTAACTCTTACACAGACTGAGTAGGAAAGCAGGGGGTGTGTCCGACTGCCAAGCAGTCTAAATGTCCACGCCCCTGCAAGGTTTTAAAAAGCATAATGTCAACACATAAGAGCACGTTCGCTCAAATGTACTTGCACCCAACACCACACTCCCTGACACTGTAAACCCCCATCACACGTATATAAAGTAAATAATTATTTTTTTTTTTAAATCCATGATATAGCTGCCCGTATTTGCGCATGTGTGTGCGGGTGTGCCCATTGCTTAGCTATAGTTAGCAATTCCGGCATGGAAGAGCATAAGAAAGAATGTTTATGTGAATCACACCAAATTGCAATAGTGTAATGGTAGAGCGTATGTACAAAGAAAAGGTATTCACGGTTCGAGTCCCACCACTCCACTTTGTATTTATGTTGTAAATCAGTATATGAAATAATACCAGACATATATGATTAAAATATTAGTAAAAGCAGTGAAATGGCCACTGTATCAGTGAACAAAATATATATTTTTAAAGGATCCAGATATATAATAGCCTGCCGTTAAGCAGCGCTTTACTCAGCTAAACAGAGGTGCCCAAAGTTTAAAAGCGCTTTACCCAGCGTAATACAGGTGTCCATAGCTTAATAGCGCTTTACCCAGCACAATAGAGTTGGCCAAAGTTTAAATGCGCTTTACCCAGCGCAATGTATTTGCGCGGACGCGCGTGCTGTGCCAACCAGGGCACCTGGGAGCAACGTAGAGCTAAGTTGCTTAAACGCAGCCACACTCCCTAACCTGTCTAGACAGTATTAAAATAAAAGAATGACAAGGTTCGAACCCAGAGCATTATAATCAAAGTACAGAACCACTAAGCCATGACAACTTAGAAAAAACAGCTACTATTAGCATACATATACTTAGAAATGGTAGATTAATCATTACTAAGCATGTCTGCAGTCAGCCTAGAATTCTCAAAAACGGCCAATCACAAAAACGTGCGGGAAATGTGGCATATTTAAGCCCCATAGGTGGGAATACTCACCATAACTGATTGTAGCTCACATTTGCAGTCAGAATGGCAGGTGCAGGAGAGGGTTCATGCTTCCGAGTGCAGCGTAGAGGCATCGAGGAGTCAAAATACATGGTTTGGCTCCTTGTCCACTGTCATGAGTCCAGACTCCTGCACGGCCAGTTCCAAGGGACAGAGTACAAGACTGAGGCTTGAAACTGGTTAGCTCATGACCTCACCAGTGCCACAGGTGTTCCTCGCACCGGTGAGCATGTCCATCACCACCATGCAGACCTGAAGAGACGGAAGGAGGATCGCCTGAACTAATGGATACAGGCAGCCCGTGGGATGCAGGATGCCCCACGACTGAGTAAGTAGCCATAGAATGCAGTATGTAAGAATTGATAATTGATTCTGTATAATGAATAGGTATGTCTCAATATCCCTTCATTTACTTCACAGCTGCAGGTGACCATGCTGCGAATCAGCAAGCCTATGTTGATAGGCTGCAAAGGCTGTGCCACCAGGCAGGTTAGTGAAAATTCAGCATGTTTTGTTGTATAAAATAGGGGAGAGAGCATGAAATAAAGTGTTGTAGTACAATAATATAGCCATAAAATGGCCTGAATAAGTCCTCTGCATGTACTGTCATATGAAATAGTCATAGTGCCAGAAAAAGAGCGTAGTAACCCATTAAGAAAGGTAACATATGTCTGGAATAAAATCTCTGCAGGTACTGTCATATAATATATGTGAGTGAGCCTGCAAAAGTGTGTTCTAACCCATTAATAAAGGCATAATATGTCTTGAATATGTCTGCCATATGCACTGTTATAACAAATAAAGGAGTGAGCCTGTGGAAAAGTGTGTAATGTCAGTAATAAAGGTTTAAAACCCGGAGTGTGTGTGTGTGTCACTTAGTTGAAATGTTGTTGTACCCTTGCATTATACAAATAGTACTGTGTTAGAAAGTGCTGGCAACCCAGAGTTCTGCAGTCCCATCTACAGTGGGTGATGGAAGTGCTAGTAGCTGTGAAGCATATATACAGTCCTCAACAGTCAGTTACTGGCTGGCATGCATAAGTAAATCTGGCACGAGTAGCATGCTAATATGTTCCCCAGAAATGTGAGTGTGCTTCAATAAATGCAGGGTTCAGTACAAATTGAAGTGAAAATGTCATGTGAAAGCATCCAGATATGTAGATAAAGAAATATAAATGCAACCATGAAATATGTAGCAGTAACATCTGCATCTTGGACAGTTAGTATGTCAGATATAGGTCAAGTATATATTGAACTAGCCAGACCCATTACACAACCTAATGCATGGTGGCAAGTGTAATAATACATGTAGGGAATATACACTTGCAGTCACTATGAATGTAGTGTAGAGTAAAAGTGATTATAAGATGTTAACTGAGGTTTTTTCTACATCCTACTGTTTGTGCATAAACCATGCAATTCCACACCTCAATGGGTATGTGTAATCTTAAATATTTGTTGGGACATATGTCCTATTGTTTTATAAATATTTGCATTCATGTTGATGCATGTGCCCTGTTCAAACACCACGTTCATGGTGGCCTGTTGCTACCAAACATCCATGCACGCTGTTGGAATATCCACTGTCGTTCAATATATGTATGTGTTATGCTTGCTGTTCAACTGTTGGAACCTTGGTGTGTTGGGTTAATGGGAATATTACTGCATGCTGTTACAACTAATCTGGAATGCTGTTGTTTATGTTGTAATTAAACACATCTAATCACAGAACGTATGGGAAGGCTGGTTGCAGCGGACCCACCTGTCCCTCCTCAGTTGGTGAGTGCACCTGGCACCAGCAGCTCCGGTGCCCAGCCTGGGCTCCCCTCCTCCGCTGGTCCTGTGCCACCTTTGGGTGGAAGCGCTGCAGGGGAAGGGGCTCATCCCCCCTTGCAAGTGTGGGAGGAGAAGGGCCACCTGTCACCCTTCGAAGGGTCCGGGCTGTGGTGCGTAGGGAGATCCAGCGTTCAGTCGCTGATCCCCTAAGCCAGCTTGAGGCGAGAGTGGCACATCTCTTGGGTGAGCCTGCCCATCCTACTCAGCTCCCAGCACAGCCACCCTCGGGGCTGTGAAGGTGCAGTGGTGACTGCCCATAGGTGGGGATCTCAGTTCCACTGTTACCATCTGTGGGCTCATGGGCTTGCGATTTCCAAACAACCTTCCCCGTCAATTGTGTTCACTCACCCCATGTGTCAAATTCAGACCCTGTATGCGTCATTTGTCTTGTCTGTTTACCTACCCAACCTACCTCCCCAAATATACCTACATCCCCTACCTCACATTCCACTTTCACCTGAAAAAAAAAATAAAAAAAAGGGCAATCTGTTCCCACAAAAAAATTACGCCCCATACATAGCTGCCCATTTCGCACACATGTCCGCCGGACATGTAAACTGATAATTATAATTGGCAGTACAACATACTCTGTTGTCCTCACCCCTCTCTCAGGGGTGGAAGGTTGCAAATTTCACACCAAATTACGAACATATGCACAGCTGTTTCTGGTAAAGAAATGGGCAGCTATGGGCCTTCCCTACACCCTTCCTGCACATCCCAGCTGGTTTCCCTACTGTCTTTCCCTCTTTGTGCCCCCTTTTTCACCACTTTCCTATCTCCCCATTTTCTTTTCTTCCAAAGAAATTAGCACAGGGGTTAGCGAGAGTAAGCACTTTTAAGCAGTAGTTATCAGGGGTGCGCGAGTGTGAGCTTGTGTGCGCTTAGCTAAGCATCGCTAAGCGTCACACAAACTGTGCAAACCCACTTACAACTGCTTAAAAGTGCCTTAGTCACTCTGTATGACAGGGCCCTTGTATTGCTCAGCAGCAAAATAAAATACACCTGTTAGTCTCGAACCCCAGACCTTGGGCCCACCAGTCTGCATTAAGTACTACTACACCACAGCAGATATATAGTAACTTGGTGCTGAAAGAAATATATCATGCATTACAATGAGTGAATGTAAAGGGAGAATAGGAATGGCATAACACAAATCATGTTCTGTGGCCCTTAACCAGCAAGTGTTGTGGAATTGCATGACATGACTGTGAAAAGAGAACCAGCCGTGCTAGTAGGGAAAATGTTACAGTAGCACCTTACAAACCCCACACAGTATCAGAGCAGGATAAACACTGTCATATTTGAATAGGTCAGAGGCCAGACCTCCCAACTGTGACTGGTTTACAGGGATGTCCCTGATTTGCAAACAAATGTTAGCTGTGCCCTCAGACTCCCTGTAAAATGTAGTAACAGTAGGCAGAAAGGTGGGGAATCCCACTTAATGATAAATGTCAATAAGTGAGAGTAGACACTGTTTGCACGTCAGAAAAGGTGTAGTAACACATATGCTCAGAATCCCCCAAAGTCGCAACTGCAAAATATCTGAAATATGTCACAGGTGTATCCCACTGATATGTACCTTTCCCCTGAGGCTGTTCAAATATATACCTGAGAGTATCTGAGGCGTGGAAGAGTCAGAAACACACAGGCATATCAGCCTGTCTGCTGTTACACACTCTGCGAATAGCTGTAGAATGAATTCCACAAGCATGTCCTTATGTAGGAGTACAACACAGAAATATCAAAGGATGTAGATATGTACTGCTAGCAACCACCTGTGACAATGCCATTGTTCAGGTGCTGAAAAGACTGGTGTGGTGCACAGTCAATGGATACTAGGCTAACCTCTGTCTACCATCTGGATATGTCCACAGGTGGGAGCTACTCAGACAGATTACTAGCCTTTATAGACTTACAGGTACACAGCAACTCTGCATGTTCAGCAAGATAAACATCACACAATAATAAATAATGCACTCTGCAGTTCTGCACCCCTACCCAAAGGTACGATATACCCGTGTAGTCAGACACAACCAAGGGTGTAGGTAGGCATACACAGTAGTGAAATATGCCCAGTTGTCCTGAGCAGACTGTGCTAATGTCAACACAAACAAACCACAAACTGTTCAGAAGTGAGTAACGTACTAATTACAGTATAGCAGTTCACAAACAGTGCATGTGCCTGATATTCATAATTGGTAGTACAACATACTTAGTTGTCCTCACCCCTCTCTCAGGGGTGGAAGGTTTCAAATATCCCTCCTAATGTATTGCATATGCACAGCTGTTGCTGGTAAAGAAATAGGCAGCTATGGACCTTCTCCACATCCATCCTGTACATCCCGAGCTGGTTTCCCTACTGTCTTCTCCTCTTTGTGCACCCTTTATCACCACATTCCTATCTCCCCATTTACTTTTCTGTCAAGTAATGAGCGCAGGGGTTAGCGGGAGTGAGCACTTGTGAACAGTAGTAAGTGGGTTTGCACCAGTGTGCTCATGTGTGCGCTTAGCATTGCTAAGATATGATAAGATAAGCCAAGCTTAGCTTAGTATTGCTAAAGTAAAATAAGCTAAGCTAAGCTTAGCTTAGCATCGCTAAGCATCGCGCAAACCTGCACAAACCCGCTTACAACTGCTTAAAAGTGCCTTAGTCACTCTGTATTACAGGGCCCTTGTACTGCTCAGCAGCAAAATAAAATACCCTTGTCAGTCTCAAACCCCCACACCATGGACTCACCAGTCTGCACGACGTACCACTAAGCCACAGCAGATATACAATAACATGATGCTGAAAGAAATATAACATGCATTACAATGAGTGAATGTAAAGGGAAAATAGGAAAGCCATAGGAATACATTGCAATAACTACTGTTGAATGCCAGTGAATTCTCTAATTTGAAAAGAAAGTACATACTCCCATATATCCAGTGTTAGCATTAGGAGATGTGAGTAAACCTACACACTGAGAAGAGTGTACTGGAAGAAGCAACAGTCAGGTTTCAGTACAACATCCATTTCACTGGCTACAACCCAGCTTCAGATATGAGACATATACCAACCTTCTGACTGAGACAACAGTGTCCACAGCAAATAAGCATGGTCCCCACCTTGCAAAACTGAAAGGGCTACACCTACCTAACTTATCATTTTATAGCAGTGTCCTGAAATCACAGTGAGAACTGCATTTATCACACAGCAGGCTGCATACAATTACTAAATGGTGGGCACAAATTGGTGCAGAGGCCATCACATGCACATGTGCAGATACCTAGAAAAGCAGCCTGTATCTGCTGTCCACACATGCAATAATATCATTGCACCAACTGGGAGAGAGAGAGAGAGAGGGCAAGCGAGAGAGACAGATAGAGACAGACAGACAGACAGATACAAACAGGCAGTAGGAGACAGACACTGAAAAGAAAGACCAACACACAGAGGAAACCAAAACCAAAAAAAAAATATCAAGACCTACAACAGACGGAGGTGAGGAATACAAAGGTAAGGTATGTAACAGATATGTATTTGCTGACATCCGAATGATGTGTCTGAAGGGCACTCTACATACTGTGAATCATCCATATGTGGCAGCAGTCCGTATCTATATGTACATGCACATTTGCATAGGGCAAGGGACATACTGCAACTGTTAGTGAAGGCTGGACATATGTATGTTGTTGAAGGCTGCTATGTGCACATATGTATGTAGGTTGTAGTGTGTGGCATTGCAGACAGCAAGCAGTGCTGGTATATGTCATGTAGTGATTAAACGCTGTGGGACTGAGCTACAGGCAGTGAGGCCTGCTACAGCTACATGGCCTGAGGACAGCAGAATGCATTCTGCACAACATTATGCAATAGTATTACATAAGCGTATGTTTCACAACTGTTGCATAATTGACATCCCCACCATAAAAGGTGGGCAGTATATGTGTCTATATCTGCAGCTACATGTACAGCAATGGATGTTTAGATGTATGTGTATATATATATATATATATATATATATATATATATATATATGTGTGTGTGTGTGTGTGTATCTATATATATATATATATATATATATATATATATATATGTGTGTGTGTGTGTGTGTGTGTGTGTGTGTTTGTATATATATATATATATATATATATATATATATATATATATATATATATACATATATAAATATATACATATATAGATATAAATAGATATATAGAATTATAGATATATACATATATACATATATAGATAGATATAGATATATTTAGATATATATAGATATATATGGATATATATGGATAAATATAGATATATATCAATATATATGGATATATATAGATATATATAGATATATATGGATATATATGGATATATATAGATATGTATGGATATGTCTAGATATGTATAGATATGTATAGATATGGATAGATATGGATATATATGCATAGATATGTATATATGTATGTATGTATATATATATATATATATATATATATATATATATATATATATATATATATATGAAGAGAGAGAGAGAGGGAGACACGGGGTCATATGTACTGCAACAGGTTCCTGTTGTCCAAGGCATGGACTGAACAACAGTGTTGATACTGCAGTGCCATACCCCATTCCAAAACACCTTACACAGTAACTATCACATAGGTGGTAGCCTGCCTAACACTGAAGGTGTCAGAAGGGAACATGGGACACAGGTGGACAGTAGGCTTCCCTTTGATAATCACAGTGCCACACTAGTCTTGTAATCTGTCTACGTGGTACGTGTCATCACAAAAGGTGTGTCATCTAGGGAAATATAGGTCTGTGTTTCCCTCTACTCATCACAATGCCCCATGTGGTATGTACCTCACATGACAACTACAACAAGTGGAAAGGCCACAGACATACCTAAGAAAGAGTAATACTGCCCTCAAACACATGCCCTATGCAGACTGACTCACAAAACCACAGCTAGAGTGCGTTGCATACCGCCCACCCAGAGGTTACCACTGCCGGACATACAGAGGTATGTCACACCCATAGCAGTCGGCCAGCCACCATGATAACACCTCACAATCCCTCCGGGCTACATGACCTAGGGCCCTAATCCTTGTCACCTCACTAAACAGCACATGCTGGAGGTACAGGTTCCTATCCACAAATATGCCATACTCTGAACTAAACCACCCAGCATTAACAAACAAGGCTCCTCATTAGCAGATGTCATACATACCCCTGATGATTGTTTTGGAGATAGGTAATATGCCCTGGGAGTCACCTCTGTGTATCCGGTTGACAGGAGCAAGTGAAATCACATTACATGTGTGTCAAAGGGCAGGGTAGCATATGGCTAGGCTGCTCTAGGCCCTAGGGCCAATAGCGTATTACCAACCTATGACACAATGTACACACACCTGTACTCAGTGCAATACCTGGTATGTGAGGTGGAATGAGTGTGACAGTGACTGTGTGCAAGGTTTGTAAAGGTGTGATAGCTTAGTGTGAGGTTGTGTCTGTCATGGTAGTTTGTGAGCTAGGTGTGAGGCCAGAGAAAGATGTGTCAGTTATTGGGATGCAGACATAGTAGGATGGCATATATTGTGATGTAGTTCCTTGTGTATGAGTGTGGTGTCCCATTGTAGGCTGAAGCAATACATGTATGCTCAGTAAGTGGTACTGCTGGTGAATCCAGCTCACATATGAACTGTTATACTACCTGAAGCTGTAGGCCTAAACAGCACAGTATGGTGTATGTTTACATTCCCTGGTAACTCTGTCTTGTGTGTTTCCTGTAGTCTGCACAGATTACATACCTCAGGCATAGGTATCTGTAAGTAGGGGCACACAGTACCATAAGGTACACAGGTAATGCTCATCTGTGTTGGCATACATTTGTGTGTTGTATGTATGTCTCATGTGTGTGTGTAATGATGCCTGTACCATGCCCGCAATCACATGTGTGTTACAGGGTATGTGTGTGCACCTAGCAGCATGTATACTCTGTTACAGCAGTATGCCAACTATATTAGCAACCGTGCACATATGTTAGGTAGGGGTATGGCATCAAAGACTAGGGTGGTTTACTGGTAATACGGTAAATGTACATTACATTCATTGCATTAGATGACATATTTCTTCATGCATTAGCTTGATATATACTCCCGGGGCGAGGTTGTGCATTGTATCCCAAACAGTGTGCTGAGTACTGGTGTATACTGGTTTGTTATATGGAGTGTGACAGGCACTGTCAGCCAGTTGTGGGCTGAGCACTAATATGTGGTATTGAACGTGTGTATCCTTTGATAGACAGATAGATGCTATATATGGCAGTTAAGTGATATCTGTACTTCATAATGTTAAGTGTGCCACATGACTTGGTCACACATATCGTTTAATTGTCTTCCAGGGTTATGGCTCATCAACGCAATCCATCATATACAGCTGTGGAGGAGCAAGAAATACAGAACAGCCTGGTGCAGCACTATAACCTGCTTTTTTCCATGGCCAGCCAGCACCAGCATGAGCGTACTGCACTGTGGCAAGATCTTGTTCACCTGGTAAATGACATAGGCATGCATAACCGGACATATGAGCAGGTACACCATCACTGCAGTGATTAATTAGATATGTCCGGTGGCGTGTGTCTGATATCCATAGGCAACAGCTTGCCACAGGTGGTGGGGTGGCCATACATCCCCCCCTCATCAGAGTGGAGGAGCTGCTCCTAAGCATGGTGGCTCCTGGCCTACAGCAGCAACAACATCACACATGTGTCATCATGGAGGCCGGAGCCATCCACCAGGATGACATGGAGCGTGCAGGTAATATGCCCCAGCTGTAGACTACCGTTACCTGTATTGTTAGAATATGCATATGTGAGATGTGTACTGTGTGTTTAGTAGTTGTGCTGCCTATCATGTGTAATACTGATATTTGGAATAGTATCTGTACACCTGTGACTGTTGACTGTTGTTCCACTGTAGTTTAGCACACTCACAGTAGCAATGCCACAGTTGTGGCCATTGACAAACTGTGTCATATTCTTGTAGGTCCCTCTGGTGTGACAGCAGGGCAGACGACACATGCTGGTGAGTGTGTTAACACTTTAATATTGGTAATGAAATGTGCATGTCATAGGTGAGGTGTAGGCTATGTACACTTAACACACCTACGCAGAATGCATGCTGTGCATGTTTGCTGTGAGACATCAATCATCTCAGTAAAGTCAGTAGCTGCCTCAATCACATGCAATGCACAGTGCAGCAGACACAATTCTGGCAACACTATACTGCACATTGGATATGCATAGTTGCTACGGCTGTACACAACAGAACACGTTTATCATATGCAGTACTCGAAAACATGCTACATTTGGCATTACCACACACCCACTGTAAGGTCACACTTCAGTATCCCACATGTCATGCACACTCACATGATGTACCTCAGGGGTAGAAGCCTATCATGGGGCTGTGCAACACTCTGCAACACATAACACAGTCATGTTAGGCAATGCTCCCTATTGGGCACCTCACACACCCATGTACAAGGTGGTTGTGTAATTGTGAATGTAGCCACGGCACTGCAGTTCAGGTATAGCATGCTAGGCGGTGGTCTTGCACACATTAGTAGCTGTGAGTGACCACAAGATGCATGTTGATGATGGCACAGGGTACTACACCCCATCCAGTTACAGTGACCACAGTACTACTCATAGCAGTCATTGCTTTGCACCTCAATGTTGTGTGTGTGTGCAAACATATGCACCTATACACAATATGCATAGCATGTTGTGTGTGTACTTACATATGCCAGTATACACAATATGCACAGCAGTCGCCATCCAAAGTGTCACATATATGTCCTGGAATGCTAGTGGGTGTATAGGTCACTTGACACACATTGGATATGTGTGGTGTTTAATGTTGCAGTCATGTAGCATTCCATGCCATGTCTGGCACCGACATATCTGCAATATTTCCCACACTCACCATAACCACTGTATACTGGCCATGTCGAGCATTGGGATTCCTTCACATCAACATGCACCACTCATCCCGTGTGTGTACATAGCATGCATGTGCTATACCCGTGCCCACTATTATCTGCTATGGACACAGACACTGTACTCAGACATGGATATCTATGTGTCACACAGATAACACATGCAGCCATGGCATGTATACTTGTGAGTGATGGTGCACAGGGCATTGCAGAGCTGATAATACCTGCACAGCAATGTTGTGTCCATGTAATGTGTTCCAGGGTGTAGCCAATCACTGAACAACTACACAGTTGCATCAAAGCCATGTGTACTGCCATTAAATAGGGGCGTCTACACTTGCACTGCATGGTCTTGTGCAACATATATTCTGCATGCTGACACGTGTGTGGTGACTGTTTACCTTGTGATACTGACACCCACCTTCACCCACTATAAAGTATGTGTTGGATTGCTGGTGTATGTGCGTATGTGCTGTAGTGAGGAGTATATTAGTGTTCATGTGTTCATGTGTGCATGTGTGCATGTGTTCATGTGTGCATGTGTTCATGTGTGCATGTGTTCATGTGTGTATGTGTGTATGTGTGCATGTGTGCATGTGCTCATGTGTGCATGTGTGCATGTGTGCATGTGTTCATGTGTTCATGTGTGCATGTGTTCATGTGTTCATGTGTGCATGTGTGCATGTGTTCATGTGTGCATGTGTTCATGTGTGTATGTGTGTATGTGTGCATGTGTGCATGTGCTCATGTGTGCATGTGTGCATGTGTTCATGTGTTCATGTGTGCATGTGTGCATGTGTTCATGTGTGCACGTGTGCATGTGTGCATGTGTTCATGTGTGCATGTGTTCATGTGTGCATGTGTGCATGTGTGCATGTGTGCATGTGCAGACCGTAAGTGTATTTCCTGTCTTCCTCTCACAGGTGCTGAGTTAGGGGTGGCTGAAAGCAGCAGGGAACCTGAAGCCACTGCCACGAATAGTGGTGATGATGAGACATGTATTTTAGCACAGGAAGGTTTGACAGGGTCTGTCATTGGTCTGCCAATCGACAGTACTCAGCGTTCAACCCCATCTATGCGCACACTCATACTGTCAATACATCCCTCACCACCAATGACCATAGGCGAGGGACAGCATACAGTTGGCATTGACCAGGAGAGTGTGGTACCCATGGCACTTGCATCCTCTCACAGCAGCCATAGCCGTATTCCTGGAATGGTACCACAAAGGTGGAGGTCCAGGGGTTCTCGAGGGAGCACCGCTGGTCGTATTGCCCCTGGCAGGCGTGCCCTCATAGGTCTTATGACATCCAGTATGTTCCGGGCTGTAATGCAGGCTCAGGCACGTATTGAAGGGTACACCAGGCAGGGACTTGGGGCGCAGAGGGCACATTACACTGCTATCAATGACAGCATCCGTGACCTTGCCGGTGCCATCCGGACTTACACCGAGGTCATTGATAGACGTTGGGGGGAGACATTAGATGCCCTCCACAATATGTTTTCCATGAGCCAGGACTGTGCGGGATGGTTGCGACATCGACGCAGATGCATGCCAGCAACAGCAACAGCTGGCAGTGGTCGCAGATGGCCCACAGTTTACAGCCGCTCCCGTAGTGGCAGTACCAGCCCCAGCAATGCTGGGGCTGTCCTGTCCATTGGCCGTCCCAGTAGACCACATGCACGTGGCTCTGGCCAGTCCCAGCAGGGACATGGGTCCAGTCATCATACCTCTGCCTCTGATGACAGTACCCAGTCAGGGTTGGTACCTGATAGTGTCCGTAGCACCCCTGCCAAGCACAGGTACTGTGTCCGTGGGCGGAGACAGTGATCTGTACAGCCGATCAGGTACAGTCTGTGGCTGTCCCACAAACTACCATATATGGCAGCCACATGGTGGAGCTGTGTGCATGCAGACACACACACATTAACCAAGCAATTAGGGCTCACACATACACACACACACATTACATCAACATTGGCCCATGCTGTACTGTTGTCCCTCACACACACACACACACACACACACACACATACACACACACACACACACACACACACACACACACACACACACACACACACACACACACACATGTTGATTGGATGGGTCAATGTCAGGCTCTGGCAAACAACAAAACGCCCTGTGCATATGATACCTGTGTCACCTCCTGTCATTTATTTATTTATTTATTTATTTTACATTTGTTTACCGGGTTAGTCCAACTGGATACATATCCCTTTTCAGCAGAGACCCGGGGAGAAAAGCTCCACAGTTAAACAGGTATTAAGTTACATTTCAAAAAGGCAACATAACATGGTAAGGTATAAAATGTTTCAACATAACAGTTGCATGAAAGTTCAGGGAAAGAAGAGAAAAGCGTATACATAATTGAGACAAGGTTTAGGTTTGACATATAACAATTTCATAATAACATGGTCAGGTAGTACGAAGTAGAGATATAACAGTAGCAATAATGTTCCAGGTAAAAAGGAAAACATATACATAAGTGAGACAGTGTTTAGGTTTGAGTTACCTGTGTACAGTTTATAGATTTTCTTAGTATGAAGAGACATCATGTTAAAAATTGGCTATAACATAAGTAATTCCTATGACAAGTAGATTGATAAAAACATATGATTTTAGGACATTATCAATGCTGATATTATAGGCTCCATATGTCGGTAAAGAAATATCGAGTAATATGCTCGTGGAAGTTCATAGCTATGGGTGTTACAGTGAAGAGATCCTGTACTATAGTTTATCTGTAACATTGACGGAGGAACAGGCTAACATGGTGCTGATGCACAGGGTGACACTATAGCAGTGCAGCAATATTAGCAAGTTGTTAACAGGAAAGTGTAATGACATCCTTGTAGGTATATCTGAGCAGACATTATGCATCAAAGCTCTGATTGTCAATGTAGCATTGTTTACACCACTGTTAAGTCTGAGTATGTATTGTCCACCCATGTGCCACTTGGCTGAAGTGTAATGTGTTGCCAGCATGTGTTAGTGAGTGGATAGTACGTGTGTGATGTGTGCAGTACAGATTAGCAAGTGTACATCTGTGAACATGGTGGGTGCGCACTCTCTGCATGTACGTGCATAGTGGACACATGGGACATGTGGCATACCCTGTTGTACACATTGTTAACATCTCATAGTATCTTTCAATGGCCAGTATGCATTCTACTACAGTTATGTACTAACATGGGTAGACATGTGTGTATGACATGGGTTGACACTATGCTGTGGGTGATACTGTTAATATCTGTCAATGATTTGCAGTCTGGTAGTATACACAACCTCAACAGCATGACTATAAGCAATCATTGGATGATGTCCTGACAAATGACACACAGTCGTAGGGAACTCAGTAACAGTTGGATCCTTCCGGTGCTGCACTATAACACTAACCAGTGGTAATGACCGCCACCCATTCCTGTGACCAAACCTGTTTGGCATATAGCCCCCTTAGGTACATGCAAACACACTAGGGATGTGTCCATCCAAATCTGGAAATGCATGCATTGGCCTACAATGCATTCCCTGGATGGGACGCATATCCTACACAAGGGTATCATACAGACAGATACCTGTTGTCTGATACATGCTGTATAGCAGTAAGCTGACTATGGCATAGTCATCCACATGTACTATACATACTATCCCGTCAGTACCACATAGGTGGTAGCCCTCAACATGTATGTTGGGTACCAATGTGTACATACAGCCTCATGTTATGTCATGTGTCCCTTGGTATCCACATATCCATAGGTATTGTGGAGTCCCAAGGTGCATCACATAAGACATTAGAGGCCTGAATGCATATCCACAAGGCAGTTGTACACCTATAAAGACTATCCATTATTGGCAGTTGTTGTGTATGAACATGTTTGACATATTCCCCAGACATATACCCTCACTCACACTACTCTTAAGTAACTGTCATGGGTGTGTGTGGCACAGATAACCTTGGCCACAGATCACAACAGTCACATACATACATATGTGACCTACGATCTGAGAAACAGTGGCACAACCTGTCAATGGAAACAAATGTATTCATGTAGTATGCAGGCTTCACACCTATGTACTGATTGAGGGGACATGTTCACATATATATTTGCCACGCAGATACCTGATGTGTGCAATGCACTTACTGTCGTAATCATAATATGTCATACCATAGTAAAAGCAAAACCCACACTGCATTGACACACACACAGCATTTGCAGGATTCAAACCCCTATCTAACTATGTTATGATACTAGAAAGAAATGCATCAACACGGTATGCGATTTGCTTTACTGGGTGGTTTCACTTCTCCATCTGTATTTGTAGGATGGTGACATCATCAGTCTTTCCAAAGAGGAATGTACCTTTTTTAGTGTGTTTTCCCAGTCTCCAAAAAGGGCACTCCTTTCAAAGATAATTGCACGCAGTCAGCGTTTGCAAGATTCAAACCCCTACCTAACTATGTTATGATACTAGAAAAAGACGCATTAACACAGCATGCTATTTGCTTTACGGAGTGGTTTCCCTTCTCCTTCTGTATTTGTAGGATGGTGACATCATCAGTCTTTCCAAAGAGGAATGTACCTCTTTTAGTGTGTTTTGCCAGTCTCCAAAAAGGGCACGCCTTTCAAAGACAACTGCACACATACACACACACAGTCAGCGTTTGCAGGATTCAAACCCCTACCTAACTACGTTATGATACTAGAAAGAGAAATACATTAACACGGTACACTATTTGCTTTACTGGGTGGCTTCTCTTCTCCGTCTGTATTTGTAGGATGGTGACATCATCAGTCTTTCCAAAGAGGAATGTACCTTTTTCCCAGTCTCCAAAAAGGGCACTCTTTTCAAAGACAATTGCACACATATACACACCCCCCATTTGCAAGATTCAACCCCCTGTCTAACTATGTTATGATACTAGAAAGAAATGCATTACCACGGTGTGCTATTTGCTTTATTAGGTGGTTTCTCTTCTCCTTCTGTATTTGTAGGATGGTGACATCATCAGTCTTTCCAAAGAGGAATGTACCTCTTTTAGTGTGTTTTCCCAGTCTCCAAAAAGGGCACTCCTTTCAAAGACAATTCCACACACACACAGTCAGCGTTTGCAGGATTCAAACACCTACTTAACTATGCTATGATACTAGAGAGAGATGGATTAACACAGCACGCTATTTGCTTTATTGGTGGGCTTTTTTTCTCCTGCTGTATTTATAAGATGGTAACATCATCAGAATGGACATGGTAATGTGTGTACACTTTGCTTTATGTCATTCCTGGAATGGTCCATGTGGGTCGTCGGGTGTCAACAGCTTGAACAGGAACTCATAATCCTTACCTTGTGTGATCTATCTGTGGACACATTGACATTCCTTCATATGTCAACACATATTTATGAACAACTTGTTGGTTTTGTGGGTACTATATGTGTCTGGGATGTTGATAAAGGGCTATTCAATGTCTATGTGAGACATGTGTAGCTGTGTTCAGTGATGTATGTCCTAGGTGGCTGCCTTGCAAACAGTCTAGCATGTTTGGGAACCATGATCCGCACATGAACATACCACAGTTAGTAGGGTTGTGTGTATGTCAGCTTCCAATAGCTCTGTTTATGACTTCAACCATGATGGACTCCATGGCCTTGCAGATCAGACTTCATAGGCATACTGGACTGTACTTCCCATGGTGTGTTGTGCACCAACACTTGTGTGGAGTGCCATATGTTGCTGTAACACATTCAACGGTTCCACATCCTGTGTATGGGGGGAGGCTCAGCTGACTGTTCAGGTGCAGGATCTGTTTGTTCTGTAGTTTATGCATGACACATATTGGGAATCAATGTACTCCACTTGCTGCCATGCTTTTGGCATTGGGGGTAGCTGTTCATCCATTCTACATGTGATATCTCCTGGTATGATGATATGGACTATCATCAGTGGGAGGTGGATCTGTATATATGGGCCTGTCTGTCAGGATGTCGGCACTGTCAGTCAGGTACAGTTGGCCCTGACTCAGGACATATATGGGTGTACATTGCTATATATGACATAGCTGTCGGAGGTGTCATGATTCAGTCTGGACTCCTCCTCAGCTACTCTTTACAGAACACCAACGAACCTGAGCACTAATCCCTGTTATACTCTTTTACACACTTAACACCCTACTGATCCTTTGTGATCTGGCTACAGTGTATGTCATCATAATATCCCGGCATATCCAGGGGTCGGTTTCATGTGTACTCCCCAGTCCAGCTGGTGAATATTGTGATGTTAACACAATGTCAGATCTGCCTCATGTACACAGACAACCCTCTCCTCCTCCCGACAAACTCAGATATATGTGTGAGATGTGTGACCTATAGAGACATACAGGGTGCTGAACTCTCTCGACCCATGACTGGCACAGTCTATCAGGTGGTGAAGGTAACCACACACACCACATATCAGTCTCACATATCCTCTGGCGACAGCACTCAAACCACATTATCACACATAGACATACTTGAATGCTGTGAATTAACTCTGCCTAAGCAACAGAGACCTCCACAGCAGGCACACACACAACTGCTACCCCACTACAATACCCACATATCACATAGTTCACAATGTCAGTGTGCACACAGTCACTGCCCTTCGGGCTAAACAACACACCTAATACACTTGTAATAGGCGACACTTATTGTCAGACACACTGACGTACCACTCACCAGCCCTAACAAGGGAATAGTCACTTTGGCCTGTCCGTCGGGTGCCAGGATCTGCCGCATAACACATGCAGTCAGGTCACTCCAAAGCAAGTACAGGACTGGCGCCATCATTGTCCATGCTGGTGCGTAAAACCTCAGACGTTACTCCCTGGACCACATGACATGGTACATGGAGGAACACTCTGAACATGTAGCCCAGGCCAGTATGACCCTGACCTTGTCAAGCATCTTACACCCACGAATTATGATGTCACAGTACACAGACAAACATATCATGTTTAACAGTTGGCTAACAAATTGGTGTCATTCATAGGAGATACAGTGTCTGTCAGCCTGTGGTGACATGCTCGACATGCCACGTAGCTTCACTATGGACAGCTTGCACCTGTCACCCTTGGACCTTCGAATGCTGGCTAAGGCTCTTGCTACCACCATAGTGCATTTGTTGAGCAGGGCTCAAAAGACCAGCCCACTTCCATAGACATTACAGGTTAAATGACACTAAGGGTAATGCTGCTCAACACCAGATGTGTTACCCTCATATTGCGGCCACTCAGGACTCTACTCAGTATGGAGGATAATAATATCTGTGCACTAACAGATGCCTAGTTCAGGCTCACATATGCACACCAGCACTACCAGGTTATGTTTCATACCATGCTTTCTGACCACAGGACTTGGAACGGACAACACAACTAGGGGGAGTATCCATATACATCACAGATACACACACCTCCGGGATAGTAGCACTGCACAAAGCATCACAGACCATACATATACAACTACCATTGTGCAAAACTGCCTTTTAGTTTGTTGCCTGCTACAGACCACCCTCCCATACTCAGGAACCACACTCAGCATTCCTGGGAACAGTGGAGAATATGAAGGTCTCCACAAACACCATTATATTGGGTGACTTCAAATACACAAATATTGACTGGGGATACTACTCAAGCCCCAACACCCTCGCTCTACAGTCGCTACAATTTGTAAATTCATATGCTATGGCACAACCAGTCACCACAGCCACAAGGGGGAATACATATTGGACCTGATCATCACCAACATGGGGACTCTATGTTCCACACCAGCGATATACCCCTCATTGGTAAGGTCAGAACATACATATATCTCACTGGACATACATTTACCCTCCACACACCCATCCTGGGTAATCTTGGTGAACTTCTCATGAGCCAATGTCTCACTTCACCAAAGCAAGGTGGTATCCTTCAGAGACCCTGAGACAGTGGCAAATACGGCTCCGACTGCTGAATCTTTTACATACACATTCTATGGACACCTAGTGGACTGCATGGATTGTGCTATCCCAAATAACAACAGGACTCACTCCTCCAATGGCAGGGGACCTGTCTGGTAGACCCCAGCCATTAATAAGCTGTACAACGTCAGGAGGAAGCTACTACATGATAGAGCACAATCCCAGATGGGGAAAGTATCTGTGATCTGTGCTAGCAGACAGCTACGATCACTCATGAACTTATCTAAGGGCTGCTTCTCACAGACAATTGCACCAGACATGTAGGACTATCACAAGGCCTTCTTCAGTTATGTCAGAATGTGGGTGGACACTCACTGATATGCTGTGAGTTACTGCATACTGACTAAACTTACCCTGAACCCACTGGCATTGCCAACATCCTGGCAAACAGGTTCAGTGCAGATGTCTCCCCCCCACCAACCCCCCTAGGGAGCAACTATCCATCCCAACAGAGTGTAACCTCCCTGACATCACACAGTAACAGGTGAGTGCTGCCCTCCCCAAAGCATACATCACAGCATCAATGGGACCAGATGGTGTCCCGGCATGCATCTTACACGAGCTTCATGACAGACGTAACCCTCACATTACACTGTGCAATATCGGAGTTACTACAGGATATGTACCCACAGAGTGGCATACAGTGACAGTGGTCCCACTCCACAGAGTTGGTGCCACAATGGACCACAGACACTATTGCCCTATAAACCTAACTAGCCTGTTCTGCAAAGCTATGGAGCGTATTGTCATGGGTCTCTTACACATAGACATCGGGAACCTACAGACACTGTGTCCTACACATTTCAGCGTTGCTGTGGGCAGATCTTGCCTCTTGAACATGTTTGTATTCTTTAGACGGTTAACAGGTCCATCGACATAGGGACAGTTGTCTACACAGCCTACCTGAACCTTGCAAACCCCTTCTATACAATAACCAACTGAGCCATTATGCATAGGCTCACCAGCATCGATATGAACACATATCTCACATGATGGATTGCTACCTGGATCAGGGATAGCACCCACATGGTCAGAATTGCAGGTGCCATGTCTGACTATACACCAGTTACATGTGGCATCCCACACGGCTTGGTCCTGGGACCTCTCTTGTTCAGTATATATTTGTCTGACGTACAGGCTACCACAGGGGGAATATGGCTGACCTTGCTCGCACTTGACTGCAAACTGGGTGCCATAATCAACTCTCCAGCTGCCACATGCATACTCAAACAGGGTCTCACAGAGATGGATGACTGGTGCCTGAGCCATGGCCTACAGC
Source organism: Protopterus annectens (assembly GCF_019279795.1). Lineage (NCBI taxonomy): Eukaryota > Metazoa > Chordata > Ceratodontiformes > Protopteridae > Protopterus > Protopterus annectens. Next base: position 635,145,668 of record NC_056725.1, read on the forward strand.
TAAATGCCATTAGTTGCATAGTCATCCCCTTTGGGAATAGCAACATACCCACACATTACCACATAGGTAGTACTCCATTACATATGGTAGGAGTTGTTAGGTGGTTGGACAGACCTTCTATATAAGCCACCTTATCCCATATGGTTTCACATCTAGATCGAGTGAGGTCATTGTGCCCCTATACTCATCACAACCATGGCTAGTTACAATGCCACATTTGGGGTGTACCTTACCCAACACCTGCAGCAACTGTACTGGCCACAGAAGTTCCTCACCAAGCAGATGTAGGGACTCACACGGATGACCTGCACAGTTCAGATGCAGTAACTCCAGCTATACTCAGTCACTTACCACCTACTCGGATATGATGTGTGCCTGTTGTTTACAGAAATACCCAACCCAGAATTACTGGACATGCTCCACCTCAGGATATCCGACTCCCTTGGAGCTACACACTCCAGGGACATATACCTCAGCACAGATGTTAATAGGACATGCTGGAGGGACAGATTCTTATCCCAGGGCCTCCACTCACTCCAGATTGTGATTACAGTTTCACATAGGCAGAGCCACCCACTGACCACATACAGGGGACAACTTGACGGCTGTATGGGTGATCGTATGTTTACCCCTGGGATATCTTCTGTGTCCCTGCTAGACAGAGGCACACTAGCCTAGACATACATGGGCTATCTTGTGTGACCTACTATTCACTGGCACAGTGTAGTAATCTGACAGGGTTGCAAAAGCCAAACACACTCTGGCTAGGCTTGTACATGCCCTAGGGCAGATAGCCTAGTATCGACCTATGAACCTATGCTTATGTTCGGGATGCACAATATTTATTGCTGATACTGTTTGCATGTCTTTATTGCCTTTGCTTTCCCAGTTTCTATGAACAACTTAGATATCTGCAGAACATATTTGATTATGACAGGGTTCCACTATATTATATATGTGTCTGTTGTCATGTAACTGTGTGCACAGGGTGGATTGCTGGACAGTGAGAGGTTCCTGGGTTAACACATGCAACTGCCAGATATGTGTAGCCCACTGCTGTACTCAGACATGGCCTAAGTGTGTGAGCATGCCCAGTTCAGGCTTTCCATGTTTTGTTGCCTGACATTTGTCTCATTTATTCAAGTGTGTGAGCATGCCCAGTGTGACCTTTCAGTATGTTGCAATCTGAGGTCCACTACATTTGTGGATGTGTGTGAACATGACCAATATTAACATTTATACTGTGTGTGTGTGTTGGAAGTCAAGTTCTGTTCTTACTGCAGGACTCACCTTTGTGTCATAACTCAACAGGGATTATGCTGTGCCTGCAGGGTTTCCATGAGATACTTTGCATAGACTTATCAACATTCCTTCATACTGGCTGACCACTGCAATACTGTCATGGTTTAGTGGTTCAGTATTTTAACTATAGTGCATAGTATCCTGGGTTTGAGGCCCATCACTGCTTTATATTTTCATACTGAGCAGACCAGACTGCTTAAGGGCCAGTTAAGCAAATATGAGCATGTTGGCTTTTGTTCAGCTATGCCCTACTTAGACCAGGCTTGTCCAACATTGCTGAATATTCATCAACTTTGCTGGACGTTGCCCAATATTACTCAACATTGACCACAGTTGCACTAGTTGGTGTGTGCGATTCTGTTTGCATATACTACATGGTGGTAAATGCTGTTTAGCACTGCTTTAAATTGCTTAACACATGGCAATCATGCCTCAGGTGGTGCTGCAGGGCTGCCTATGTCGGATGCACATACTACACTCCCTGTACATGTTTGAAAGCAGATAGTGTCAACTTAGGCATCCCTTTTACTATATGTGTGAGTCAGAGAGAGGTATCATTTCCAGAGTTCCTACTGAGCCAGCATATGTGCTATGCGTTGCCTCTTTGCCAAGGCCAAAGCATACTGGGCACGCCTCCTTCTGCCTACTGGGGCAGGCTCAGGTTGTTCCTCCTCTGAGTCACGCTCTGCCTGTGATGACCTTGGCAATGGTGGGGTGCTGTTTGGCCCAGGCCTATGCTGGTCCTGCTGCAGCTGTTTTCGCAGGATCATATTATGTAGCATAGCACATACCATGACAATTTGGGTACATGGAGTTGGTGAGTACTGCAAGGCTCCACCAGCTGTGTCCAGGCAATGGAACCATGACTTGAGCAGCCCAAACACACACTCGATTACATTTTGTGTTTGTGCGTGTGCCTCATTATGGCGTTCCTGTTCAGGTGTGTGTGCATTTCTGATGGGTGTCATCAGCCATGGCTCCAGTGCATAGCCAGCATCCCCCACTAGGTGACCATGTGGGATGTCCCCATTGGCAAATGCCTGGTACAGCTGCGTCAGATGCCAGATATGGGAATCATGGCAGCTTCCAGGGCAGCCAGCACACACATTCAGTATTATACCCTGGGCATCACACACAACCTGGCAGTTGATGGAGGGGAAGCCCTTGCGGTTGAAGTAGACCCTACCCCGCTCACTGGCTGGTGCTTTGATGCATATGTGCGTGCAGTCTATTGCACCCACTACCTCAGGGTATTCCGCTATTTGCTGGAAGAGATGCATATTGCTGGCCAATACCTCATGGGAATTGGGGAAATATACATGATCACCGATATGTGCTGACATGGCATCCAGGAACTGGTGCAGTACCCTGGATGCTGCTGCCTGTAATATCCCCATCATATCACCAGTTGGTCTCTGGAAGGTACCTGTTGCTAATATTCTTAGGCCAACACATACCTTGGTTTCCACTGGGATGGGTTCCCCTCTGTTGGTTCTGTGTGTGAGGCATGGCCTGCACAGCTCAACAATTTGCTGCAGGAGGTCTCTGTCCACTCTATAGCGCTCCACTATCTCCAGCTCGTGTAGCCCCTGGTAGGTTACCCTGGACCTGTACACTCTTCAACGTCTCCTCACTGTGCGTTGTCCAGCAGCATTTCCATTGTCACCACCCTCAGCATGTTGCATATGTCACCTTATAACAGCAATGGCAGCCCCTAACATTTCTTTGTCTCAGTAAAGCTTTTTCAGTTTTCACTTCTATTAGCTTACTGCAGTGTCTCTTGCGAGAAACATAATGGACTGTTGTTTGCAGAGTTTTAAGTGCTATACTGGGCTGGGCTAGTGTACTGCCTGTGTAATTACCTGATTCTGATTGTTTTCACCTGCTAGCTCTGCTAGTACTCCCTGGTAGCTTCTTACTATTTGTTGTGCTTCCTATTTCCTTTCAGTTTCCTCAGGGGGGCAGCACAGCACACACAAATGCAAACACGCTCACAGCAGCTCACACACTCGCACACATGCTTACACAGACTACAACTTGCTTATTCAGGTTAAAACGCACGCACACCAGCGCAAACATGCTTACAACATCTTAAACTGCCTTATACATGCTTACTCCGGCTTAGACGCGCGCACTTATGCTTACACGCGCGCACACTGTCTTACTCGGGTTTACAGGCGTGCACACACATGCATACCCGCTCAGCAAGAAACTTTGGTGTTATTCATGGCATACACCTTCCATTTCTTGCCTTTACCTAGCCTACCTGTTGACACACCTCTTTCAATGATGTGTAAATGACAGCTGACACATGCCACTCTGCTCTAATGAGCTTCCCTTCTTTCATACATACCCCACTCGTGATGTCACCTATCTTCTACTCTGTTACTCCCCTTATCCTACTCCTACACTCCACTGACTGTGCTCATTTGCTATGTAAACCTGCAGTTCACTATCCTAACCCTCCTTTGCATAGGATTGCCTACTAATGCTTGGTTACATCTCTTAGACTGTGCTTCCCCCTTAGCAACCTCTACTCGGTGGCCATGTTGTCTTCAGCCTGCCATTCCCTTGCATTGTAAATTAACAATTTAAATAAAATCCACATTTGTGGGTTTTAATTTTTATTTTTCTGGTTTTTAGAGTGCAGCCCATTTGCACGGTGCTGCGCTACGCTTAAACATCGGAAATCGGAGAAAAAAAATAAATTATTTTTTTTTCATATTGCATCAGGAAACATTGCCATTGGCCGTGTATTTGGCCATTGGCATGCTTCCTGCACTGGATGCAACCTTTATTTGGAGCTGTCACGGCTCCGTTTTGCTATTTGCAGAATGGTACTTAGTTGTCAACTGAGTACCTTTCTGCAGATAACACTGCTCTTACTCGGACAGGTGCGGGTTTCCTGAATCGCAAATCTACCTCATTTGCATGCCTTTCGCCTGCAGTTGAGGTAACTTGCATAACCCGGCCCTGTCCATGTAAGAGCCATTTTAGGAGCTCTCTTGCACGCCCCTGCAGGCTGTTCCTGGATCGCTCGTCAGATATGATGGCTGCATGGAGTCTTACTCTATTCTTAGACTCTGTGCAAGCCATCGTGAATCTGGCCCAGAGTCTTCCAAACATCTTTCCACAAGTAATGTACTCACAAGCCCCTGTCTTCTCCCCTTGGCAACTACCTTGACAATATGCAAATTTGTTGATTCCTTCTTATCCATAACTGCTGCAGGGGTGTAGCAGTTCTGTTTGCACTCCCCAGCTCTTAGTGCTACTTCCTTGAACACCTATTACTTAAAGATGGACACATCTCTCAAAATGCTGCCCCGAGCACTTAATAAATATAAGTAACATTTTCAGCTGCTCCCCTTAAAACTATTAAATATATTATTTTAGATTAGCAGTATTGCACTTGCTGTTGAAGGCATTTATTTAAACAGTTGTAGACATAATATGAGCTGAAAAAAGCCATATTGATATGATGCTCAGAAAAAAATTACTCAGTAGGGTACAAAGAGCATGCCTGGCTACATCCTTGAACTGCTGTCCCCAATATTGTTTTCCACAGATTGTTCTTTGCTCTGCTAAAGCTTGCAGTTTTCCTCATGGTTCACCTCCTCCACCTCACTCCTTCCTGTTGCTACACAGTGGCTTGCAAACAGGAAAAGACTATGAAAACTTCCTGTCCTGGCAAAATTTCACCTAGTCAGCTACTTCAGATCTCACATGACAATAGGACATTGACTTAATAGGACCAACCAGGCCAACAGAGCATAAATAAATAAATTAATAAAACTAAACCATGAATCTGTTAGTGAAAGTATAAAGTAACTGAATAATGAAGAGTAATCAAAATATAGGATATGGATGACAGCTGGAAGAAGTTTAGCAATCTAGTTAAAGAAAGAACAAATTAAAACAATTTAAAATAAATTATTAGTGGGATTTGTAGAGGAATTGTCAGTACTAATGAAGGCTCTGTTTAGGAAAAATAGTACTGTACACCCCAAAAAGTTAAAGTTAAATGGTAATGAAGAAAATAGATAAAAATGGTATAAAAGTGAAGCAAGGGAAAATAGAAAAGCAACTAAAGTTAGAAATGAATGACTATAAAGACCGGTGAGCCCATAAAGGACAGGAAGAGAATTTCTATAAGAGCATATTAAGAGCAGTACAAAGTAGAAGAGGGTTAGTTTACTTCACAAAGAAGATTGAAAAGAATATGGCAGACCAGAAAAAAACTTGAGTGCAGTACTTGAAGAATTTACAGAAGAAAATGCATATGCAGAAAGTTATGCAAAAATAAAAAAAACATTTTAAGAAAAGGTGTGCAAGATATCAGAAAATGAAATAAAGATGAATGCAAGAAAATAAAGTTTGGATCAAATGTTAGAGATAATTGAATGCCAAATAAAAAGGAATATAGAGCCTTTGCTAATATAGTTAACTCACTATTCAGAGAAACTCTAAAATAGGCATGACACGTGTAATCCCAGAGACTAATCCAGAGAAGCGGAGATTGTATCAATACACAATGGAAAGGGATGAATAAACAATGAGAAAAATATAAAATAATGACCATTTCTGCTGCACAGAGGTTTTGCCACTGGTTGTACCTCAGATGGCACAGTCTGATTAAAACCTGAGGTTCAGGAAAGTCTACCATACAAGAATGAGAATGGGTGCCATCATCTCATAGGAAGAGTGTTGGCCTAGTCTTGCAATAAGAACTCAACATGGGGGAAAGTCTATGATTACAGAAGTTCCTCTCAGGGGCTCTGGGAGCAGGAATCCATGAAGGAGTGCACATGTACTCATGGTGGCATTTTGGGTGTGCAAAAGTGTGGACTAGAGCTGGGGTTTATACAGAAAGTACAGCACTGTGATTTCTGACCAGTGCCATAGACTTAGTCGAGTACACATTGTCTTTTAATGTCACTTGATAATGTCCTCTATCACCAGCTTTCACCTTCCTCTTATAGTGTCATAGGATGGTGATTGTCAAGAGCAATGAATAGGCCAACAAAACATAGTGGTTCACTGACAAAGGTGGGATAATATTCAAAGAAATGTTATAAAAAAAAATTGACCAGTAAGCCTGAGGAGTTCTACATAATACCCAATGCAGTTCTGCACTGAAAATAAACTGAAGGAAGAACACTGAAGTAAAAGATAAGACAGGTGGCTCAAAAGAAGCACATATTTACTGTGTGAAGACATTGCCTTAAAGCACCACAAAACTCCATGACTGACATAGTTCATACAGTGTCAGATGTTATTTCTTGGACTATGAAAAACCATACTTTTCAGTTGCTGTGTGTGTACGTGTTGCAGTTTATTTGGAAAGAACTAATACTGAAGGCTTTTGTAGTAACTGTTCTGCTTCAGATGATGAGAAATACATTTTCTAGGGAGGGAGTTGTAACACTGAAGGAAGCAAAAAAAAGTATAAATGATTCAAAAGTTTGAAGATAAATTTAATAAAGGAGTGGAAACCAAAGTACAATTACTGTAGTATTGGGAATAACTACAATATCTGGGGCTTGTATACCAGCTTCCAGAATGTAACCGATCCTTCACAAGTGTGACCCCCCCAATCCTAGATTATGTACATTTCTGGACAGCACACCTCTTTATTGCTACAAAAGAAAAAGTAAAACCCCTGAAATCAAAGGCTTAGGTAATAATATACATAATTATGATGGGGTCTCCTATCATAACCAAGATGTTTATGTATTCGAATCATGGATGCAAAGAAATTCACCTCGAGAGTGACCCATAATAAATGGTTATGGTCAGAGAAAATCATAATTCTTTGTAGTGCATGGAGCTTTATCTGTTCCATGTACTACTAGTTACAGGAAAAAGTCCAAAGTGTTTTACCAGCTTTGAAAGCCAGTAAAGTACTTAGTGAGTGTGTCAAATAGACAGAAAGACAGTGCTCACCTTATTTCCTTACGAATCATGTAGAGACTGATGATGAAGATTAGGGACAGTTTTGAAATATTACTCTAATTCAATTAAAAGGTTAATAAATCAACAGGTTCAGTTTATTTATTTTCTTTTATTTATTCTTTGTTGACTAAGTAAGTCCCACTAGACTGGCAACTTTTTTTTTCAGGTGAGCCACAAGGTGGTATTTTTATCCAAGGCATTGGGTATCTTCCCCTACTCATCACTGTTGTGAGTGGGACCCATTTTGGGGGAGCACTTCCTGTTTTTGCTCCAGGTTGTAGAGGTGGCCCAGAGAAACAGGGAGGCAGATGGAGAGAGAGGAGATGATAAAGTAGTGAAAGAAATGAAGGAGAAAGGAAATATCAAGACTGAAGAATGTGTGCAGGAGTCTGAGGAAAGTTTTCAAAGAAACCTATTTGATGGAGATGACTCAGCAAATAATGGACGTATAATTACAATCCTCCAGTTGGGAGGGTTGCAGGATCATTTAAGATACAGTGGTGCAGAGTGAGACAGAATATAAAGGAGATGTTTCCTTGAGGGACATTATGGAGAAAATACAAAAGGAAGATGCAGATACAGTCCTGAGGAATAGTGATGAGATGGAAATGAAAACATATACAGAGAAAGTAAAATAAGGCAAATGTGGAGTAGCAGAAAAGAAGGCAGAAGTGAATTAAAAATGAAAGTACGTGGCAAGGATTCAAAGTAACGAAATAAAGAAATGGACAGGTATGAAGTGTGGGACAATTTAATAACTCCTTTGGGTATAAAAGCACATTCAGTAAGAGCATTTATTCTTATTAGCAAAAAGACATTTTGTGACATTGCATTTCAGACTGTTTTTTCAATGAAAAACTTTCTTGGAGAATATGAAAAAAAGAAAGACTGTTATCCATGGAATCTTTATGTGATAAAAGCATTAAACAGGAAAACAAAAAAGAAGATTCATGTGCAGTTTAAATAGAGGTGGAAAGTAAGATTTTGAAAGGCCTTTTGAAAACTTTATGCAAATAAATACAGGACATTGCAAATGTTTATGATCAACGGGGTTCATGGACTGGTGGTTGGGACTGTAATATTGTCTTAAAATTAGAAAGAGAAAAAAATGCATATACCAAGCATGATAAATGTGAAAGGGAATAGGGATGTTGTAAGATACTGGGGACAGCCCAAAACATGTTTTTTTTGTGGAAAAGGAGGACATTTGGTAAGTAACTGTGACAAAAGAAAATGTTATATTGGTGGGGAAATGGGACATGATGCAAAAATGTGCATTGAATGTTATACATGTAACAAACTTGGGCATTTATGGATGTATTGCAAAAATGAAAATAATAGTATGGAAAAAGAAAAAGAAAGAGAAAATTTAACAACAAGAAGAAATTTTACAAGTAGTAGACATAGAAGAAAAAAATGGATGAGAATAAAATAATAAAGAGAACATAGAAGAATGTTTTGAAATAATTGATGAAGAAAACATAAACTGGAAGGTAGTAAAAGGGGGAAAAAAGAATTCTACTGGTAAAAGGGTAAAAGACAGAAAAAGAAAATTTAAAGGGATAAGTACAAAAGAAAAAAAATGGATGGTGCAGTGGTGCAGTGATAGCATTGTCACCTTGCAACAAGAGGTTCTCCGGTTTGATTCTTGGTGGGGGTGCCTTCTGTGTGGAGTCTGCATGTCCTCCCTGTGTTCATGTATGTTTGTTCCCATGTTAGAAAGACATGTATCTGTAGTGTTTCTCCCTGGGCCTCCACTGAAAATTGTCTTCATTCCAAGTTGGACTTTCTTAGTTAACAAATGTTCAATAAAAGAAATGGATGAAAAATAATGCCTATAGCTGAAGACTGGGATTTGGTGTTAAGGTGGACACCTCTCAACTGAACAGATTTCTGCAGAATGTCCAGATTTTTGCATCATATTTTTAGCCTGTTACTCATAATATCTGTGATTTTCTGAATTTTTGTTGTGAGTCACCGAGAACTGAATTCACTAAATGACAGGCATTTGAGTTTCAGACTTCATATCCTTCAGAAAATTCTTGGTAGCACAATACCTTTTATTCTAGCAACTTTTTAAGTTTATAAGACCATTATTTAAATTTTGTCTGTATTTTTGGGGCTTAGTTCCCCTTTTATTTTTGGCTTTGTACAGATTTTTTGTGCTAAGGGAATGACAGCTGTGTTAAGGTGTTTGACACATAGGCACACAGTACAGTGTTTGAGTCTCACCTTTGGAAAGGAAATTTCTTTGACTTAGAATGGCCTGTTAAGAAAGCTAGCCCTGTAATTAGCTATGAATTTATGAAATAATGAGTCTAAGGAAAAAGGAAAAATGAAAGTTTTATAGTGTTTTCTGGAAATGTAAATAGTATTATGAATATAGTAAAAAGAACAGGAAAATAAGAAGAACAGGAAATTTGGAGTAGTGTAATACATGTAATGTAGATGTAATTGTATTAGAAGACACAAGATTTTTAACAAATGAAGAAAGATTACAAACAGAGAAACTATGGGGAGGAAAGATAATCTGGAATTTGGGAAATGACAGATGTTCTGCATTAGCCATATTCTTCAGAAATACAGTAAAGATATTAGATGTAACTTAGCAAAACTGGGAAGATTAACCATTGCAGAGTTAAAATGGAAAGACATCTACAGAATTATAACATTGTATGATTATACTAACTGTAAGGAAAGGGAAAGCTTATTTCAACAAATTTTAGACTATGTAGTGATAAATGTGAATATTATAATAACAGGAGACTTTAATTCTGATTTAAGAGGCAAGCATAAAAAGAAAGGAAATGATGTAAAATGTAAGAAGTTATAAGATATGATAAGTTAAAACTTTGGGACAAAAATTCACAGGCTTTTTTTTATTTATTTTATTTACTTATTTATTTGACATTTGTTAACCGGGATCGTCCAACTGGGTCACATTATTTGTTTTCAGCAGAGGCCTGAAGAGAAAAGCTCCACAATTAAATATATGCAGTAGGTAGATTAACAAAAGATTAGAAACAAAAGAATGTGATAGGATATTACACAATGTGATTACATATTTGAATAAACTTTACATAAAACAGAGCAACAAGTTAATTAGGATACTAACTCCAGCAGACAATTAAGTGTTTTATTAAGGTTTTAACATAATTTCTGGTCATTCATAACTGCTGACTGTCGTATATTTAGAGATGATAACAATAGATGCATTTATTAGCATCATGTCCTAAGGAGGGGCTTACAGTGGATTGTAACTGGTTTATGAGAAGTAGAAATTAAGTATGATAGAGGGGTCAAAGAAGATAAACAGAAGTTGGGAAACGAGAGTGAAAGAAGGATGCAGACAAAGGTTGGGCTGAGAGGAGTTTAGGAGAAGAGGAGGAGAGATTTTGTTGAGATTTGATGTTGTATAGGGTAGGGAGAAACTAGAGAGACACATGGTAGGTGGGTAGATGAATTCATGGAGAAGGGCAATTAACCTGAGTTAAACATGTGCAGAGCTAGGACTTATTTAGGTGTGCTTTTATGGAAGATTTAAAGAGTTGCTGGTTTGAGGTCGATCTGATGTTAGATGAAAGAGAGTTTCATTGTTTAGCAATAGAGTATGAGTATAGACATTGACCATGTTGTTTGGAGGGCTTGGAGACTTCTAGTAGGTTTTTGTCTTCTGATCTGAGTGACCTGCTTGGTATGTATTGTTTGATATTCTTGTCAAGGACAGGAGAGGTGGTGTAGACTAGGTTATGTAAAGTAGTTAGTTGGGTATAAGACAATTGATTGGAGAGTTCAAGCCAATTTAGTTCCATTATTGGTTTGCAGTGGTGGGTATGGTATTTGGAGTTAGTGGCAAATTTTGTGATTTCGTTATAGCATAGTTCCATTTTTGACTTAGTAGAGTTTTGCAGGTTGGTAAGTATACACAAACCATAAAGTAGGGAGGGGAATGAAAAGCTTTTGCTAGAGTAGTCTTGGTTGCTGTGGTAAAGAATTGTCTGTTTCTGTATAGGAGTCCTAATTTCCTGTTGGTTTTCTTTATGTTTTGCTGTATATGGAAGTTGAAGGTGAGTTTGCTATCTCTAATGACACCTAGTAGTTTTGTTTCTTGTACTCCTTCAATTATAGTGTTGCTGGATGAGTGAATATTAAAGTGATCAGAGCTGAGGGAGGTATTTTTGGGCGAAAGAGCATGAGTTATTTATTTATTTATTTTGGATTTAGAAAAAGTTGGGCATTTGTAAGCCATGATTCAATAGCAGTGAGTAACGTTTGAGTATTATTGAGTAATTCTGGTAGGGTGCTAGAGATGCAGATTATGGCAAAGACATCTGCATACTGGATAAGTTACCTGGATAAGTGGCAGTATGTAAGTTATTGGTGAACATGTTAAACAATAGGGGACCTAAGATGGAGCCTTGGAGTACTCCAGACTGGGTTATGAAGAAATGAGGAGAGTTGGTTAAACCATTTAACAACTTGCTTCTGGTCTTGAAGGTAGCTGTAAAACCACTGTATTGTGGTAGGGGAACAGCCTATGTTGGACAGGATATCAAAGAGTAAGAGGTGTGAAACCGTATCAAAGGCCTTCAAGAGGTCCAGCAACACAGAAGATACTACGTATCCTTCATCTCTGGCCCTTTTTATTGTGTCTGTAAAGGATAATAGAGCTGTGGATGTGCTATACCCTGGCCAGAACTAAGGGCATGTATTGAACTGAAACAAATTATTTTATACTAATCTAGGAGTAGGAGAGGGGGTTGTAGCTGAAACAGTATTTTCTGTTCATTTTGCAATATGGCTAGAGGGTTCCATTTTGAAGAATCGAAATTTTAGAATATCGAACTTCTGATAGTTGAAGACCAGAGGATCAAAGTGCTGAAATATCAAACCTTGTGAATGGAGATCATACAGTATGGAATGAGATCTTTACATTTTGTTCAATATAGTGTGATCTTGGAGTTTGTATATTTAAGTAACTGGGGGCATGGGAGGTGCAGGGGGGCTTGCCCCCTGCAAAAACATGAAATAAGACGTTTTCACATTTTAGTTTTTTTTTTTTTTTTTTTTTGTAGGTTTAATATTTCAGCACTTTGATCCTCTGGTCTTCAATGATCACAGGTTCGATGTTCTGAAATTTCGATCCTTCAAAGTGAATCTGACTAGAGATACAAGAAAAGAAAGAATATATAAAATAGGCAAAGGAATAAATGGATAAATGGGAAAGCATGGAATGAAGAAGGTAAGAGATTAGTAATACAGTTACTGGAAGATCATATTACTATGAGAACATTTTATAAAAATTGGTCTGAATGATGTGTGATATTTAAGGAAAAATATAAAAAAGTCTTGTACAGTGGCAATATGTTGTGAAAAAAGGAGAGTAAGAAAACTATAACAGAACATATAACGATGCATTGGAAGATTTACAACATAATGATCAAAAGTACTTTGACAAAGAAAAAAATTATATGGAAGAAATCAAGAAAAATACAAGAATTGTTATAAAAGCAAAGGTGTTTTTACAAGGAAAAAGGAAGAAGTATTGAGTTACTTAAGCAGATTAGTAAAGGAAGATGGTAGTGTATTGAGAAAAATAAAAAAAATGTAAAAAGAGAAATAGAAAGAACTCAGGAAAATATTATGAATATTGTAGTCAAATATGTACAACAAATGTTTAAAGAAAAAAAGAAGGTAGTGAGAAAAATGTGTAAAATAAAAAAGTTAACAGAAAAAGAGAATACAGAGTTAGAAAAGGAGATTTCTTTAAATAAGCTAGATAAAGTATTAGGACAAGTACATATAGATTTGACTACAGGCCCAGAGAGAATAGGGTATGAAATGTATAAAATCTAAGGCATGGCAAAAAAATATATTTTTTAAAGATTTTGAAAAAATGGTTAAATGAAGGTTTTATGTATAAAGAATGGGTATATATTATTTCCTCAAAGAGGCATTCCATCGAATGCCTCTTCATTGACCCTAAAACTGCAAACTTTCAAAATATCAAACCTCCACATAAGTGATTCCTTTCCCTTGGAAAGAAATTGCCTGCCCTACAAACAACAACAAATAACCACAAACACTACAAAGTGGGGGGTCACCCCCACACCCCCAACATTGGGGGCTGTGCCCACCACCCCCTAACTAAATATACCAACTCTGAGATTGCACTACACTGGGGAAAATGGCAAACTGATGAGGGCAGCCAAGCAATTTCTGCCCCAAGGAAAGAAATTGCTTATGTGAACATTCAATGTTTTCAAATGTCGTGGTTTCAAGTTTGATGAAGAGGTGTTCGATAGAATGCCTTTTTAAGGAAATAATAGGAACCCTAAAGAATTATGCAGTAGAATACTTAAATTCATATGGAGGAAGGAAGACAGAAGCAAATTAAAAACCTGGAGACCAATAGCATTGCGTAATAATGAGTATAAGAGCTTTATGTAAATGATACAAAAGAATTTTGAAATTTAAATGGGAAATATTATGTAAGATCATATATATTATATAAAGTGGAAGGGTTGTCAAGAATTATTAATGATATTTAGAGAAATTGTGGATGACATTATTAACAGAAAAGAAAAAATGAAAACCATGATAGGAGACATTATTAAGGCATTTAACACAATTGGACATGAAATGTTATGGGCAATAATGAAGAATATAATATAAGTGAGAATATTAGGGAATTATGTATGTCAGCATATAGTAATAATAAAATAAAAATACTTGTAAATAGCTGGTTAATCCAAGAGGTATATATGAAGAGTGGTGTAATACAGGGATGTCCAGTGAGTTGTATACTCTTTGCATTATGTATGAATGTGACAATATATACGTAAATTACAAAATGAAGGAGGTGGATATGTAACACCTGAAGGGTTAAGAATTCCAGTTATGTTAACATATGCAGATGACATTATAATAACTGCAAAAAATGGATAAAAGAATCAATAATTTGCATAAATGAGTGTTTAGAGATGATAGGGATGGTTTTAAATAAAGAGAAAAGTAAAGGTTTATTTGATGTAGTAAAGATCGGAGGTATATATTTTACAAAGAATGAAATTGCTGTGTTAGGTATAAACTTTAGGAATAAAGATGTAAGTAGAATTCAATGAGAAAAAAATAGAAGAAATAAAGCAAACATGTCTTTTCTGGAGAAATATCATTCAGAAAAAAAGGCTTAGTTGATAAATTCAGTTCTGTTGGGAAAAATAGCATACTTACCAACAGTATTTGAAAAGGAATTATTTTAGTTTTTTTTTTAATTTATGTGGGATTCTGGATTAAACCCAGTAAAAAAAGAAGAGTTTTTTTATGTAAATAAAGAAGAACGAAATTTAGATTTAATTAACCCAGTAGTGTACACTGCTTTATTAAATTTGTACAAAGTTTTAAAGTGGATAAATGAAAAAGATAAGAGATTAGTAGTAAAACTGTATACATATATTTATGATAAATTTTGGGGTATGGTAAAAAAGCATAAATAAATGAAGGAATAAAATGTTTTCAAAAAAGATATTTTTTGGAAAATAAAAATTTAGACTTAGAAAAAGAACAGTTTGATATAAGACTATAATGATAAAACATTACTGTGTAAAACCAGGGGAAAATCTAACAGATGCAAAAATGAAAGCTATAAAAATAAGAAACAAATGGTGCACTCAGAAAGTAGAAGGTCAAGATTTTTTGTGGAGACTAGTAGTAGATAAATTGCCAGTAAACGGAAATATGCCATGTAAAAGAAAAGTGATAGAATATGTTTACATTATCAAGAAGAAGAAAGTACAGAACATGCCTTGTTGAAATATGAAAAAGTAAAAAAGTTATGGGGAAAACTATGTAAAGAAGATTTTTTGAAGATATAAAAGAAGTAGATAAAATAAACATGAATATGATTAAATATGGATATTATAAGAAGCGACATAAAGAATATGTTAAAAGAATAGATAAAAGGTTATTTTATGTTATATGGGTTATATAGAATGAAAGAATAAATTAAATTATGTTTAATGGTTAATGGATTTTAGCAACAATACAAAGTAAAATCAGATGGTGCTTTTGTTAAAAAGAAGTGGGAGTCTATTAAAGATGAAAATGTAACATGATTGTTTATGAAATTATGAACATGTGTAAACAGATTTGCATATTTATATATTTGTTCATATGTAAATATTTGTAAATATGCAAATAGTTTGTAAACAAGAGTTGTTTTTGTATAGAAATGAAGGGTCTCTACTCTTTTCAGTAGGTGCTATGGAATATTTTAAGTCCATCTGAGCTATCACCAATTCAAGCAGATGGAGCCTCCAGTTATGTTTTGCATCAGTATGCCATTTTCGGAACAATAAGATGCATAACATTCTAATTTTGGAAGGTTTGACTGACTGCAATCTTCAGTATTTTATCAGAAAAAAAATTACAAGGGGGCAGAGCAAAAATATGAGACAAACTGTGACAGTTGAGAGGGCACAAACAAAACTATTTTACTTTCTGCCACAGTTCTTTGCTGGCCAGCAGTGTCTGTTAGTAGCCTGTCATGTGAGACAGGGAGTATGTATGTAACTGTTATGACTGTGACTCACTAAAAAGAAATGATTAACACATTTATATTTTCTCTATACTGGTGTGTGAATACAGCACTCTATGAACAGGAATAGTAATAGTAATAGTAATAGTAATAGTAATAGTAATAGTAATAGTAATAGTAATAATAATAGTAATAGTAATAGTAATAGTAATAATAATAGTAATAGTAATAGTAATAGTAATAGTAATAGTAATAGTAATAGTAATAATAATAAATATATGGTCAACCAGACAATCTGAAAATTCTGTTTCACAAACTGTATAATCATAGACCATGACAAAAAATCAATTTACTTTTTTAATTAAAATTCTATCAACTTACACAGGACAAAAATAAGATATTAAAAAAAAACAATCAGTTCTATATATAGCATATACCAGCTTACACCTTGCCTGTAGCAATTGTCAGGAAGAGATGATGGAGTACATATATGCAAACACATGCACAGATATACTGATATATAGCTAGATAAATGGATAGATAGATAGATAGATAGATAGATAGATAGATAGATAGATAGATAGATAGATAGATAGATATGGTATTGTGGTATTGGAGGAATGGCTATAACTGAAATACTTTTTAAAAGACCTTTATAATTTTCTTTTTATGTTTTTCTTTTATATATTCACCTTTGTCCTACAACCAATTACTGCTTATCTTTCTGGCTTATACCCAGTCATTCTCTGTCCTTCCTTAGTGCTTTAGCCACTCCTTTACCTGGGTGGCCTTCCTGAAGTCTTTGTGAGGACACAGCTTTACAGCCACTCAGTCCTTATTTGAGCAGCAGGACCTGAAATGAAGAAAGGCAGATATGTACAAGAAGCCATCATACTACGTTTACTCAGGCAGAATCCCTATCCAAAGGGGGACAGTGATGTCAATGTGAATGATCTGGGCACCAGCATATTATGTTTTGTATGCCTGTCTCTTCCCCTTCAAGAAGTAAAAGCTTTCAATGTCCCAGGTCTCAACCAGATGTTCCATAGGTAATGGTAATTCCTACACCCATCACATAACATAGAAGAGTTTCTGCTTTTTCATCCTATCTCCCTGATCACAAATAAGGGTCATCAGTGCCACTGTGTATACGTTTTCTCTGCAGTAGTGGGCTGGCCTACAAATGTTCAGGTTTTTCTGGGTGGGCTGTCTATAAGAGGCCTAGTTGCATTTATTGATGACAAGCTGTATTTAGCAGCCAGAGTCACTAAACATGTATATTAACAGGTAAATACTAGGCTATCAGTCTGGACAATATTAAAAGCCTAGCCAATAACCAGAGGTCAAAATCAAACTCTGTACTTTGTATCCATGAGTTAAAGACCTTAACCATTCCTCCAAACCCATCTTTACCAAACTAAATTCCCAGAGTTGGATAAGAACCCATAACATTTTGCTCTTGCAGATCCAAAAGTAAATGTGCTACCTCTTGATCCACTGGTGCATTGCTGCATTGCAATGCATGTTTACATTAATGGATTCTCATTTTGTGCAGGATTTGTACTACTTCCCAATCACAGCCTACTTGTGAAATTCTTTAGCAAACTCTGTGTGTGTGTGTGTGTGTGTGTGTGTGTGTAGAAAGTTAGATATAGTTAAATAGATAGGTATAGATACATTATATCTTACTATATTGTAGTCAGTGGAATTTGTATCTTTTTATGCTGTTTCGTGACTGTTCATATGAACTTGTGCCCATATGTGTCCGACCAGTGATGTAACCATCTGTGTTTTCATGCTGGCTGGCCTGGTATTAATGGTATATATAATTTGACTCTGTACATTGTTCATACATGCTGCACATAGCTCTCAACCTCACATCACCAAAATGTGGAACACCGCCTTTCATAATGTGGAACAAATAGCAAACTGGGGAACACTGCTTACTAAGAACTTCATCTAGGAAGCTCACATGATGGTTAAGATGTGTTATTTTCTAATTAGAAAAAGTTATTTTGATGAACTAATATGATTTAGTATTATTTAATACAGATATCATTTTTTTAATTCTTAACACTGAATGTGTGCAGACCTAGTTCAATGTGGAACTCTGAATAATGCAGTCATTTTAAGACTCAGAATGAGGAATATGTCTCATAATGAGGCACAATTAAGAGATATGATGTTATATAGCAAGTCCTTCTAGACATGTGCATTGCTATAATGGCTTTATTTAAAACAGAAATGTACTGTTGAATGTTATGAGACCTGCACAATCATATGTGATGTGCATATCTGCACAGTTTGCTCATACCTCTGTACCATCACTACATCTGTCAGCTTAAGCTGTTTTGGCTGAAGCAGACGAGGTGACTTCACAGAGGAGGACAATGACATGCCTGTGGAGGACATGTGCACACAGTGCACCATGTTGCTGGGTCATGTAGGTGCAAAAACTACAAAAGGCAGACTATGGTCATCTGTACAAGAAGACGTGAATGTTGATGACCACTACTGCTGCATGGTGCAATAGTGCCATCTCTGTCCATATGATACATGTACAGAGCCTGCCATGCTCACCTTATTGCCATGCAGAATGATGAAGGGAGACAAACTAATCTGCTTCCCAGACAGGAGGGTTTTATTGCCTCCTCAGCTGTCTCTGACACTGGAATCTTCATTACAGGTGGGAGCCATGAATGTTAGTGTTTTGGCTAATTCCAGCATGACTGTCATCTATAGATATTCATTATTAATGGATTATGCATATGCCACACATTTCTGGCAAGATGTCAGTAAACGTTAATAATCCAACAAGACAGGCACAACAAGAAAAGTCAGATGACAATAAACCCTAACATGCATCTGATGTATATACACAGTTATTGGCCATGCCAAGCTGGCATCAAGTGTCCAGCACTGCCTGGGCCATACAGTCTACCAAAGCATTACTCTTATAGTCATTGTGTGTTAACAATTGGCACCTTGCAACTACTCTGTCAAGGATGTCTTCAGCTGTTAAAATTTCCATGCTATAAAGACTTTGCCATTTCAGAAATGCTTTCTCTGCCTGTTTGTGCCTAACAATACTACATTTTATCTGCAGGATGCAGACATCCAATCTTTTGACAGTGGTGTGAAGGACATTAGTAAATCACATTGGTTGGTTTTCATTAATGCTTTAATTATCAGACATTGTGCATGGGTTTAGACTGCATGATAGCATTCAAAATGCATCTCCACTGTCCAGATTTTCAAAGAATCTCCATAGTGTTGCTTCATAGTTTTGGTTTGCTCTTCCTAGGATTTGTGGTTTCTAACAAATAATTGAAGACTGAAGTAATCAAACCATGGCAGACATTTATGTTTCAGACTTTATATCCTAGATTGATTGGTATAAGATACATTGTGTGTGTGTGTGTGTGTGTGTGTGTGTGTGTGTGTGTGTGTGTGTGTGTGTGTGTGTGTGTGTGTCTGTGTGCGTGATGCACTTTTCTCACAGATATGGCTTTCTGTGGAAAATGTGGTTGAATCTGTCCAGTGGTGCAGATTCTGTGGGTCATGTTCTCTCTGGAAGTTATGGGCTCAAGGCAGTAGCTGGTCAGTAGGACCCCAAGACTGAAATAGAGCCTTCTGTCATAGTCTGATGCCATAGCTGAGGTCTTTGTGTGCCACAGTTGATGTGGGAGATAATGTAACTAAAGATGAGCTACATATAGTTTTCAATGTGGTTGCCCCATCAGGCAGCAGTGACAGTCAGCGTGTGTCTTTTAATGCCCCTGTTGAAGAAAATGAAGGTCAACAACATGAGTTTGATACTGCTGACCACTCCTAGTTCAGTGAAGTTACAATCTCTCATGGCAAAAACTCTGAGGGCCATGTCAGTAGATACTTTTTCCCTGCAGCTGATGACTGCAGTGTTTGACATCACTGTGGAAGTGTTTGCTGGCATATTTCCTGCAGACAGAATTCTCACATCATAGAAATATGACTCAAGTGCTGCATTCCATAGAATGTGCTCTTGGTATCATGCGTTGCAGTCGGTCTCATATGCAGTGTGGTATGAGGACCATAATGGAGACCCTAAGAAGTGCTGTCTTAGTATGGATATCAATCTGAACTATCATCTCCACTGTTACTAAAGGACAATTCTTGGACAATTCTTGTCTGACACATTTATGAAATGGAGCTACTATCACATGTTTTAACTAGCAAAAATGTAAGATATCTACATATCACTAGGCATAAATATCTGCATGAACTGCAGACAGATAACCTGGAAGCACAAAATCATCCAGGAAGAAGGCAAATACTTTAGTTAAAGAGCCTCAGACTGAATAACCTTCAGAAAATATTAATTCAATGTAAAGAGTTAAGGATATGAACTGCTAATAAGTTTCAGTTTGTAGTTCTGGTTTTGATTTTTCTCTGTTTTCATTTACCATCTGTGTCACTTTGAGCAAGTCCCTTATTCAACCCACTTCAGGGTCACATTATGAAAGAGGTACTTGTATCTAGTGGGTTTAGTTGGTTATCAGATTAATGAAATAATTTCTGGTATTTTAAAGGTGGATGACTTTGCTGACTTTCCTGACAGAAATCATGTTACTTACCATAACAAATAGCATCCATGATTTACCACAGTATTGCAGTTTATTTATTTATTTGCAGTTGGTTTACCAGGATAGTCCATTGGGCCAAAAGAACCCATTTTCAATGGAGTCCTGGGGAGAAAAGCTCCAATACAGACAAAATTAGGTACATACAAAAAAAACTACAATAATAATTATACAGAGTAAGAGATAAAACATTTAAAACATTTAAGCTCAAGATTCAAGAAGCATTCAATGTAAAGAGTTAAGGATATGAACTGCTAATATGTTTCAGTTTGTAGTTCTGGTTTTGATTTTTCTCTGTTTTCATTTACCATCTGTGTCACTTTGAGCAAGTCCCTTATTCAACCCACTTCAGGGTCACATTATGAAAGAGGTCATCTATACTATATCTGTTCAGGTTAATACTAGCGCTATACATGTGATGATGCCCCAAGACACATACCACCCAAATGCACATATGAATTCCTTCTGTAGGTTGGCCTGTGTGTTTTTGTTGTACATGGTCCTACTAAAGTCAGAATGGATGTGGTTTCATGTCTTGATTAAACAGAGTATTATGAAAGGCATAGGACTTTAGATTTTCATCTTCCTGATTGCTAGAGAGACTTTAGATGTTCATCTTCCTCACTGCTACAGATTTACCCTTCAACATTTATTCTTATATTTGTGCATGTGAATCATTTTGCAAATCTTCCTCTCAAAAGCTGTCTCCCCTTAACAACATGTACAACATGTATAGATAATGTGTGTCTGCTGCTGGCCACAGAGAAGATCTGCTATGTTAGCCAGTATTTGCCTCAATGAGTACTTTATTTTTTCCTATATCTTTTCACCTTGTACCATGCCAGCTATCAAGTCTTTCCCTGCTGGACTTGCAAAGGTTGGTTGCATTCCTTCAGATACCCTAATATGGGGGGAAATCCCTTCAAATGCTCTAGGTTGTGAGTTATCCAGGGTGAGAGGGCATCACCCTGACAGACATCATGGATTTTGCTTCCTCATCCTCATCTTGACAACTGAGGACATATATATATATATATATATATATATATATATATATATATATATATATATATATATATATATATATATATATATATCCTAAATTCCTTCTCTTTGGTTATGACATGGACATAATGACCACCTATGCCCCACATCCCACACATATTCACTCCTTCATAAACACACATGCTTGGAGGAACTCCTGCAGCTTGGAATCTTACTGGAACTTGGTAAAAACTGCATAAACCTGTTAAACCTGTCTAACTAGTTGGCAATCAGACATCGGAAGCATATTAAAACAAAAGCTGTGAAAGATCAAGAAATAGAGACTATAGAGCAGTAATTAAGGCCAGACTGAAAAGAAATTCACACGCCTGCACTTCCTTCCATGCTGCTGGCAACTGTATGCTCACTGGAGAGCAAGCTGGACTATTTAAAGATGGACCTTTTCACACAATCTAAGGTGATAAATAGTTGTTTACTTGTGTTCGTTGAAACTTGGCTGAACTCCAATATAAATGATGGTACAATATATGTGAAAGGGATGCCATTATTTCGTGCTAACAGAAATCAGCCTCTCTGTGGCATATCTTGTGGAGGGCATGCTTGTGTGTATATCAACAGCAACTGGTAAACAAGCTGTGAAATAATCACCTCTGACTGCTCAGAGAACATTGAGATCATGTCACTAAAATGCAGACCCTTCTACTTGCCTAGGGAATTCAGTGAAGTGAGCATAACAGCTGTTTACAACCTCCCTAGTGCTAATACTAACATTATGTCTCTGTCAATAAATTACCTCCAGAATAAGAACCCCACGTTTGCCCATATAATTGAAGGTGATTTCAATTAAGCTGACTTGAAATCTGTATTACCTCATTATCATCAACATCTGACCTTTGCAACAAACAGGGTGAACACTCTGGATAAAGTGCACACAAATGTAAAACTGGCCTACAAAGCACCATCTGGCCATCATGCTCTTTCCTGCATACACATCACTGCTGAAAAGAGGCAAACCTACAACCAAGCAAGTAAGGATATGGCCTGAGGGAGCAGTCTTGGCACTACAGAACTGCTTTGAATGTACAAACTGGTCAGTGTTTAGAGATGCAGCTGTAAAAACCACCATATTGACCTGGAGGAGTATACAGACTCTGTAATGGTCTATATTTCAAAATGTGTTGATGATGTAACAGTCATCAAATGTATCACCATGCTAGCTATTCAGAAACCCTGGCTATCTGGTGAAGTATATGAGCTCCTGAAGGCACAAAATCCTGCATTTAAATCAAAAGACAAGGATGCTCTAAGAAAAGCTAGAGCATATCTAAGTGGATGTATAAAGGAGGGTAAGAGGACCTATGGACATAAAATTCAGGGACACTTCTCTGACCAAAGGGACTACAGACATCTCTGGCAAGGCATTCAAGCCATAACCGACTACAGGCCTGCATCCCCCCATGTGATGACAACACAGAATTTCTGAACAAACTAAACACCTACTTCAGTAGATTTGATATGGACAACAACACTGTGCCAAATAAGCTCTCTGTGAAACAGGGTGAGGAGGTGTTATGTCTAGAGTATAATTAAATCATGTACTCCAACCACCTTAATCTATCCCCCCTGCCTTTATCTCAGCCTAATTTTCACCCAGCTGAATTACTTATCCTTAACTGTCACCTCAATCGCCCCCTAAAAATTTGCCATCGAAAGTATCTATATATATCTAGCCCCTGGTAACAACATCCCCCTCCTAGAGACTGTTCTATCCTGGATCTAATTGCATACCCCCTATGAGACTATTCTACTTGGGGATGTCAATATTGACTGGTAAAGAATATCCACTACCTCCTGTTCCTCACATATTAACCTTCATGGCTTCCACCAACTTATCACTTCTCCTACACATTTCAATAGCAACAATACTAACTCCTCCACCCTTGACTGGATTCTTACCTCTGATCTATCCCTCTATCATAACCCTAGCACCCTACCTAACTCCCTAAGCAACCATCTCCCTACTCGAGTCCTAAGACACTCACTCCAAATACCTAAGTCCCACCGCTACAAAGAATGTCACAACCTCTCTTCTTTTAATGCCGAAACCTTTAACAATGGTGCTTCTAAAATACCTTCCCCTCAGTGATACAGTTCTATATTTCAATTGCACTTTTCTAGATAGCCTCAATTCTATAGCCCCCCCCTAAGAAAAAATTGACCAGTGGGAGTGGGGAGCCTTGAGCAGCCTATCTGTTTTTGAAGGAGTGACCTCAGCACAAGAGCTTGTAGTAATTGGTTGTTTTGGACCATTTCTAGCTCTTTTGAAGTTCCCTGTTTAAAATCCACCTCTGAGTGTTTTTTTCTGGCTATACTACTCAGAAACACTTGTGGTCCTGCAGAGTGGTCCTAGCAGCAGAGAACTGAGAAAAGCGACTACTTTCCTGAATTAAGTATTTTTTGCTGTTTTTTACCTGAAATACCTTCTCTTGCCTACTTTGAACAAGCTTAAACTGTTTTTTTAACTGTTTGTTGCATTATATATTATCTGCACTTAAAGTTTCATTTAGTTGAAAATTGGTCGAAAGTTGTTTGTTTGTTAAATTTAACTGTTGAGGCTGCCCACTAAAGTGTGCTAGCCTGTGTAACTGATTTATTACTGTTTCCTGCATTTCTGTGTGCTTTCTATCTCAAAAACAAAAAAAAAAATATATCCTTGTTTTCCCGCCTCTCCTCGACTAGTTTAGAGCAGTATACAGGCTTTGCTGTATTCTGGGCTGTGGTGTAGTTCCTGTGTTGTCCATTGCCTTACTTGGATAGAAGGAAGTTTATTTGCTCACCAGTGGGAGTGGGGAGCCTTGAGCAGCCTATCTGTCCCTGAAGGAGTGACCTTAGCACAAGAGCTTGTAGTAAGTGGTTGTTTTGGACCATTTCTAGCTCTTTTGAAGTTCCCTGTTTAAAATCCGCATTTGCACGGCTTTGCGTGTTTGTGCGCATAGCGCAGCGCCGGTTAAACAAGGTTAAACTTTTTCTGGCACTGTCAAGTCTGCTCTTCAAATTTTCCCTTAAGAAAGCTCTACTCATATAATAATCAGTCTACTTGCTTTATTATAAGCCTAGCACTTGTTCTCAAAACCTCTCTTCTAAGTAAGCACTCGCTAACTAAAGTAAGCACTACATCCACCTACCACCCCTGTGAGTACCCACTTCCCTTAAAGGCACAGCACTCCCTTATAATATTCTAACATGTCGAGTGGTAGATTACTAGCATCCTCCCCAGTTCAGCTGGTTAATCTGGGAATCTTGAGACAATGCTACAATTGTCTCATGTACACAAACAACCCTCTCCTCCTCCCAACAAACACAAATACATGTGAGAGATGCAACTATATAGCCAAACTGGAGGCTGAACTCTCTCAACTCAGGACTGGCAAGACCAGACAGGAGGAGAAGGTAACCACGCACACACCAAACCCAGTCCCACATAGACCTACCACAACTGCAAACCAAACACATAATAACAAAAAGACATATTCGGAGGCTCGAGACTCCCAAAGCAGACACCCAAAAATCCACCACCTCAAAACATAACACATGCAACACATACTTCAATAAATCAGTGTGTCAAACAATCACAGCCCTTAAGGCCAAACACTATGCCTGATACACTAGTAATAGGTGACTCTATAGTCAGACACATTGATGTTCCGCTTACCAGGCTTAACAAGGAGAGGGTAACGGTGAGCTGCCTATCGGGAGCTGGGATCCGCCACATAACACACGCACTCAGGTCACTCCAAAGCAAGTACCAATATGACTCCATCATTGTCCATGCCAGCATGAATGACCTGAGACGTACCTCCCTGGACTACATGAAAAGAGACATAGGGGAGCTCTCTGATTATGTAGCCCAGGCTGGTATGACCCTGACCCTGAGCAGCATCTTGCCCTCACCAAGAATGATGCCACAATACAAAGACAAGATGATCAGCTTTAATAATTGGCTCAGATACTGGTGTCATTCTAGGGGGATTCAATGTCTGTCTGTCTGCTTGGGATGACATGCTGGACAAGCCACGCTGCTTCGCAAGGGACGGCTTGCATCTGTCACCAGTGGGCTTCTGGATATTGGCTAAGGCTCTTGCCACCCCCATAGTGCCTTTTTTAGGCAAGGCTCAAAAGACAAACCCACCTCCTTAGAAAACAAAAATGGAAAAAAATGAAGGGTAATGCTGCTCAACGCCAGAAGTCTAAATCTCAAGATGCAGACTCTCGAAGCACTCCTCAGTATGGAGAACATCGATGTCTGTGCAGTAACTGAAACCTGGTTCAAGGCTCCTGAGAGCACCCCGGCACTACCAGGCTATACCTCATATCATGCTTTTCGGCCCCAAAACCCGGGCCAAACCAAAAAGGGAGGGGGAGTGTCCATATTCATCAAGGACACCCACACCTCCAGGTTAGTGGCAACACATGAAGCATCAGAGACCATCCAGGTGCAACTAACCGTAGGCAAAACTGCTATACAACTAGTAGCATGTTACAGACCACCCTCCCAATATCAGGAACCCCATTCAGCCTTCCTGAAGACATTGGAGGATATGAATGTCTCACCAAACACCATCATATTGGGAGACTTCAACTACCCTAACATAGACTGGGTGCATTATTCTAGCCCAAACACCCTAGCCCAAAGTTTCCTGGGATTCATAAATTCAAATGCAATGGAACAGCTAGTCACCTCTTCCACAAGGGGAGATAATATACTAGACCTGATCATCACAAACTTAGGGACAAAGTGCTCCACACCGGAAGTATACCCCTCACTAGTGAGATCTGACCACAAACTAATCACCCTGGATATACATATCCCACCTCCACCCCAACACAAAAGACTACAGTGAAAAACTTTTCAAAAGCCGACTTTACACTTCTTAAAACTGAGATGGTATCCTTTAAGCCCACTGGGCCAGTGGAAACCACATCCCACAATGCAGAATCCTTCACAAATGCTTTCTATGGACATCTAAAAAGAATGCATGGATCATGCAATCCCAAATAAAACCAAGACCCTCTCCACCAAGGGCAGGTGTCCTGTCTGGTGGACCCCAGCCATAAACAAATTGTATAACAAAAGAAGGAAGCTACTGCACGACAGAGCAAAATCCCATAAAGAGAAGGCATCTCTGATCAGCACTAGTAGAAAGCTACGTTCTCTCATAAATCCAAGGCCAACTTTGAGAGAAAGATCACTATGGACACTAAAGATAACCACAAGGCCTTCTTCTGCTATGTTAGAAACCTGGGGGGAAACCCTCAGATATGTTCAGAGTTAGTTCACAATGACAAAAAATACACTGAACCCACAGATATTGCCAACATTCTGGCAGACAGGTTCAGTGCAAATTTCTCCCCTCTCTCACCCCCAAAAGAAGAAATACTTATCCCAGCTGAATGTAACCTCCCTGTCATCTCAGATGCCCAAGTGAGAACCGCCCTCAGCAAAGCTAAAAACACAGCATCAATGGGACCTGATGGTATCCCGGGTTGCATGCTACGTGAACTCCAAGAGGAGCTAAACCCGCACATAAAAATGCTATTTAACCTTAGCCTTACTACAGGATTACAGGATATGTACCTGAACACTGGCGTACAGCAACAGTAGTCCCACTCCACAAAGGAGGCACCTCTACAGACCCTGGTAACTACCGCCCCATAAGCTTAACCAGCCTGGTCTGCAAAGCTATGGAAAGAATCATTATGGAACTCATAAACAGAGACATTGGGGACTTACAGACACTTGATCCCACCCAGTTCGGCTTTGTAAAGGGCAGATCCTGCCTTTTGAACCTGGTTGACTTTTTCGAAACAGTCACTAGAGCCATTGATGAGGGCAAAGCAGTCCATACAGCCTACCTGGACTTGGCTAAAGCTTTCAACACAATATCCCACTCTGGCATCATAGACAAGCTCAACAGCTTAAATGTAAATCCATATGTCACAAGATGGGTTGCAAACTGCCTAAAGGATAGAACCCATAAAGTCAAAATCGCTGGAGCCATGTCAGACTCAAAGCCAGTCACAAGTGGTGTCCCACAGGGCTCTGTCCTGGGACCCCTCTTGTTCAGCATTTATTTCTCAGATGTGAAAGCAAACATGGGAGGGTTGTGGCTGACAAAGTTCGCAGATGACTGCAAACTAAGCGCCATAGTCGATACACCAGCTGACACATACATCCTACAGAAAGGCCTGACTGAAACGGACAACTGGTGCTGGAGTCATGGCCTTAAACTAAATGCCAAAAAATGTATAGTCATTCCCTTTGGGAAAAACAAAGTACCCACAAATTATCACATAGACAGTAACCCACTGAATACGGAAAAAGTAATCAGAGACCTGGGGACCCAAGTCAATAGTAACCTCTCATTTGACACCCATGTTGCCAAAGTGGTTAGAAAGACTTTCTACCTTGCCCACCTTATCATGAAGGGATTCACATCCAGATCAAAGGAGGTCATTGTACCCCTATACTCCTCCCTTATCAGGCCCATGATTGAGTACGATGCCCCATTTGGTATGTACTTCACCGGCACTTGCAACAGCTAGAGAGACCCCAAAAGTACCTCAAGAAGAGGATCAAGGGTCTCCAACATATGTCATATGCTGCCAGACTAAAGAAACTCCAGCTCTGTTCAGTAGTATACCGCCTACTCAGAGGTGGTCTGTGCCTGACATACAAGGCCATGTCCAATCAGGAATTGATGGTCATGTTCCACCTCAAAAAATCCAGATCCATCAGAACCACGAGAGCTAAAGATTTAAACCTCAGCACAAATATGAATAGGACATGCTGGAGGGACAGATTCATAACTCAGAGGCTTCCCATACTCTGGAACAGAATCCCAGTTCATGTTAGGCAGAGCCCCTCACTGACTCTCTTCAAGAGAAATCTTGACGAGTGGATGGGAGATCGTAGGTTTACCCCCGGGGTCATCTCTGTGTCACTACTAGACAGAGGCACAGTAAACTAATTCTATTATGTAAGGGGGTCTTCACTGTGTTCACTACTAGACAGTGGCACAGTATTCTAAATCTATTCTGTACACTTTTGTACCATTACATGGGGTGGCGGAAGCCACATCACTATGGCTAGGCTTATAAATGCCCCAGGGCAGATAGCCTAGTACTAAACTATGAAACTATAAAACAACTTACTCACCTTGGGTCTCTGAAGACACCCTCACTCTCATGAAAGAAAGGGAAAGTATTAGAAACAATGGGTAAAACCTAAAGCCACGAAAATTATTGAAAAACACAAAATTCAGTCAAGCGCTTTCACCCGGGCTCTCCCAGGCTTTATCAAGACAATGTCATGATCAATGTGCATTCAATTTATAACTTCACCACTCATATAATCAATTATACAATTAATTATTTAGAGCAATCTCATTAATTCATAGTCTCCTGTTATTTAAAGGTACAGAATTATTATTGGCAACAATAGCAGAAGCAGACAATACAGCAGCAGCAAAGCAATCTATAAAGAAATGAACTTCTTAAATATCTTTTGTCATCTTTGCATTTTATAGCATTTTATATAGCAAATTACCAAATAATGCAGTTCCAGGCTCCAAGTTATTTAAAGACATTACTGTTTTATTTAATAAAATGGGAATGGAAATGCTTAAACTTATGGTATCCGACTATGAATGCAGAGCGAACTCACTCTTAACTGATATCAATGCTATTAATACGAGTATCACTGACAACATTAATTTCTCCAGCATCAAAAGGGATTATGAAAAATTATTCATAGAGGTAGATAATCATTGTGACAGAATAGTGCAAAGAAAAATCAAAAAACTAGAAAGAGATTTACAAGAGTACAATAATGGGGTTGCTTATGTTTTTTCCAAAGGAGCCGATAGATTATTTCCCAGAAAATATAATGAGAATATACCAAGAAGAAGGAATAATGAGAATTTCAGATTTCAGAATGCATTTGTTACCCCAAACAGAGGGGAAATACCACCCCAAAAAGATAAGCAGGCCCAAGAACAGGGTTTTCATTATGCCCCAGGGAGACAGTCATACAGGGAAACAAACCAGTCAGCCCAGGGGAGGAACAATTTCAGGAGATAGTGGTTCCAGATTTGTCTGTCTCAACTATAGAAACCATACATTTACCATCTTGTACAGTTGCCAAGCAAGGGAATTTTTCTATTTACAACTATACGGATGTCTCAGTGAATAATTTGTTTTTTGAGCTGTTTAAAAAAGGTTTTCATTTTGTACCTGAGAAATTTATGAATATATCAAGAACTATTTTGGATGTAAAGTTGTTTACCAGAAATTTAAATTTGAATATTTATTTCAGGGGCAGGCAGCATGTAAATGACCCATCACAAAGAACAAGTACTTTCAATCCTCCCCTACACCCTGCTTTGAAGGTGTTTGAGGAAATGGTAGAAACTGAGCTTAGACACCTGACAACTAAAAATGAGGAAGGTAAGTTTGTTAATCTTACCAAAGATTTCTATGAAACTATAAGGTTTTTCAAAAAAGAGGAAATCAGACCTATGAAACCTGACAAAGGAGATGGGGTGGTGCTTATGTATAAGCATGACTATGAAGCACATATAGCCAATATATTACATGACACAGAGAAGTACACAGAGGTCTCAGTCAATGAACGCAATGTAGCGTACTCAAAAATAAGGCTTATGCTAGAGGACCATCTTATGCAAGGGGTCTTAAATGAGCAATTGTTTAACTACCTCTTAGTACAAAAACCTTTGACACCAATTATTTTTGGCATTCCTAAAGTGCATAAAGGCCTTGACCCTCTGAAATTCAGGCCCATAGTTGCAGGTGCAAAAGGTATTACTGAACCTTTAGGCAAATTCATAGATATATCAACTAAAAAACTGGTTTCATCAATAGAATGCATTTGCAAGGACTCATGGGAATTTCTTAAAGGGATAAAAAATTCATATTACAACATAACCAATTATATGGTTACTATTGACATTGTAGATTTATTCCCTAGCATTCCGCACACTATAGGAATAGAATGGTTCAGTAGGATACTTATTGAAAAATCAGGCTTTAGTAGTAATGTTATTAATTTAATAGTTGAATTTATGGAAGTTATTTTAAAGAATAATTATATCATTTTCAATGGAGAATTATTTAAGCAGAACAAAGGGGTGGCAATGGGCACACCTTGTGCCACGGCCTACTCAAATTTGGTATTGCATTTCTGGGAAAAGGAATTTATTTTTTCAACAAGATGGGCAGAACATATTGTGCATTACAAAAGATTTTTAGACGATGTTTGCATTCTGTGGGGAGGTAATATTAATGAATTTGATGAATTTATGCAGTATATTAATCGCTCCACCTGTTTTTTAAAATTCACACACAAAATTAATCCATTTGAACTACATTATCTGGACATAGTGTTAAGGAAAAATAGTATATCCAAGCAATTTGAATCTTGCATTTTTAGAAAGGATACATACTCGAATATGCTGTTGCATTTTGAGAGCAACCATCCATTTTTTCAAAAAAGGGGGATTATAAAAGGTCAGTTAATAAGAGCATCAAGAATTTGTAGTACTGATATCCTGTACCAGAAGGAATGTGAATATTTAAGAGAACTTTTTATGGAAAAAGGATATCCAAACAATATGTTTGAAGTTCTATTTAACGAAATTTCCCAAAAAAGGTCTACACAGTTTCCCCCATTACTAGGCATCACAACTCCTCAGGAATTTGTTAGTAAAATAAACAAGGACAAAACAGAAAATTTACCTTTTCTATACACATACAACAGAAATAGTGCAGAAATAGAGAGCATTATAGTGAAATTTTGGCCGGTTCTCTCTATCAATGAAGACCTGAAGAAAAACATCCCAAGCAAACCACACTTTGTTAGAAGAAGGGACTGCAATTTAAAAGAATTATTGGAAAAGCAAGTGCTATCTAGCAATAATGAAAACCATCTGACCAGGGGAACCTACAAATGTAAGGCTTGTAGTCAATGTTGTTACATTCTAAACAACAAAGGCATTTATTTGAAATCCAGAAATATAAACTTGTTCCCATCAGGGCACTTCAATTGCAATTCGAAAGGTGTGGTTTACTTGGGATTCTGCCAACACTGTATGAGTTTTTATGTGGGAAAAACCGAAAGGGTTTTAAAAAGAAGAGTGTATGAACATATTTATGAAATCAAAAATAAAAAAGAATCGAATGCATTTTACAAGCACTCTTTAAATTGTGACAACATGTGTTTAAAATTTTTGGTCCTGGAGCAGGTTTTTAATAGTGTGAGAGGGGGGGACTGGGAAGCATCCCTTGAGTATAAAGAATTGTTATGGCAAATAAAACTGAATGCCACAAGACCACCAGGGCTTAATGATGCAATCAGCATTAATAGTGCTCTCAAGCTACGTAGGGCCAAGTTATAGATGGTGTCTCAAACGATTATGGCACATATTAAATATGCTTGGGTTTAAATTAATATATTTTTTGTAAACTTTTTATCTATGAAAGGGTGGCTACTGAAGTTAAGGTAGAATGATCCAGTTCTAAAAGTGCTTAACACAGTCCCAATGAAGTAGATTCAAAATGCTTAAAAGTAAGATATTAATGCATCATATTTATTAGTATGGATGTTTTAATTAATTTATATTTAGAAAATAAGATTTTTTGATTAATATTTTTAACAATGTGATTTATAAATTCATTATGATTAATTAATATTTAATAGTTTTTAAAGCTGAATATTTAATACACAAGAATATTTATATTTATTAGATTTAATATTATTATTCATTGTATTTAATAAAATAGAATTTTATCAAGCAATTTTAAAAATAGTTTTAGTTAGGTATAAGTGGGACCCTTAACATGGTATAAAATGCTAAATAATATGCTATAAAATGCAAAGATGACAAAAGATATTTAAGAAGTTCATTTCTTTATAGATTGTTTTGCTGCTGCTGTATTTTCTGCTTCTGCTATTGTTGCCAATAATAATTCTGTACCTTTAAATAACAGGAGACTATGAATTAATGAGATTGCTCTAAATAATTAATTGTATAATTGATTATATGAGTGGTGAAGTTATAAATTGAATGCACATTGATCATGACATTGTCTTGATAAAGCCTGGGAGAGCCCGGGCGAAAGTGCTTGACTGAATTTTGTGTTTTTCAATAATTTTCGTGAGCATTTTACTTGTGGATTTTACATTTAATTAAAGCAGAGTTTCTTAACAAACCATCCGGTTCCTGGTGATATCTCTGGTCGTGAGCTTGTGGTGTAAAACCTAAAGCCACTACACTTTTCCAAAAGTATAAAGAACTTCAAAATTTCTCAAAAAAACAAATATATAAAGACAAGAAAAAATTTCTATTATAATTCCTAATTCTCCCATAATACAAACCCCAAAGAATTCTGGCACTCCATCAATAAAATCTTGCACCTAGGTAAGCCAACCACCCACAACCCCTATCTTAACAATACCCCTCCAAGAAACTGCCTCCTTACTTAATATCCACTTCATTGAATCCAGTCAAAAACTAACCCAAACTTGCCAGTCTCAAAACATCCCACATTGCACACATATAGCAAGCAAGAAACCCCATTTATATCTTAAACCTCTCTCCACTGCATGCATAAAATCCCTTCTACTAAAAATAAAGGCATGCCTTCCCTCTTCAGACAAACTCCTCCCCACTTTCTTAAACTTGCAGCTCACTCCATTGCCTACCCTGTCTCTATCCCAGTAAACAGATCTATCCAAGAATCCACTGTCCCTGAGATTTGGAAATCTTTTTACACCATGACACTACACAAAGGAGGTAACGACACCGATCCATCCAACTGCAGACTGATTAATATTCTCTGTCCACTATCTAAAATCCTTGAAAAATGTATACACAACCAGCTACTTAAGTACCTAATCGACGGAGATCTTCTGACTCCTTCCCAACATGGCTTCAGGCCTAATTATAGCACCTCCACTGCCCTCCTATCATTCACTCATACTGTTGCTGCAGCCAGGGACAAAAATCTTCCAGTATCTAGACTCTTCCTTGACTTTTTTAAAGCATTCACTACTGTCCCCCATTCTAAGCCACTTGCCAAACTAACTGATCTTAACCTCCCTCCCCCTATTATTAATTGTTTCTCAAGCTATCTCTCCAACAGACTCCAGTCTGTGTGATGGCAAGCCACACATTCCCCTTTTCTATCAATCCAGACTGGCATGCCTCAAGGATCAATCCATGGTCCTCTCCTCTTTAACATCTTCACCCAAAACTTACACTCCTCCTGCACCACTTCCTCTCTTATACAATACGCTGATGACTCTACTCTCATCTCTGTCTCAGAAAGCTTCTCTAACCTTCTTTCAGTCACTCAAAACACTTTCACATCCATGGAAAAATGGCTTACAGAACACCAACTTATACTTAACCCCCAAAAAACTAAGCTCCTACTTTTCCTTCCCAAATTCTTCTCCCACCATAAATCCACCTTTGCCATTTCTTCTCTCGATAACACCCTTATCAAATCAGACCCACATACCAAACTACTTGGTACTATAAGCAATAACTAGCTAAAATTCGACATCCATATACAACATTGTATTAAAAAAAACAAACCAGAAATTGGGTCTTCTCTATAGAAGTAAAAAAAACTATTTCCCACCTCCAGACCCCGTCTAGCTAAAGCCTTCATTCTCCTATGTCATCTTTATGCCTCTCCCTCTCCTATCCTTACCCATCTCCAGTCATCCCTTCTAACCAAACTTGAACAAACTATAACAATATAGCCAGATTTGCCAGTAACCAGCCATACGAATTGCACCACTGTCTTGCCCTGAAACAACTTCAATGGCTTGAACTCCCCCAAGCATCTGCTTCTTTCCCAGCAACAAATCACACACTCCTACTAAATAAACCTTTAGCTTGTCCCTCACTTTCTTCCATTGTATCCCTTATATCCCAACCCATTAGCTTTGTACCTCTGACCAGAACCTTCTAGATATCTACAAACCAAACAAAATTATTGGTAATCTCCTTTATAGTAACTCTGTGTCCTAAGCTTGGAATAGGCTTCCCACTAATGTTTGTAACATAAATAGTATCTCCTGCTTCAAAACTGAAGTCAAAAACTACTTTCTGAACTCATGATCCTGCCCTTACAGCAGTCCTCCATAATTTCTCATACCGCTCCTACTTGTCCGCCCTCCCACCTTTTCTACTCTTTCAGTATATCTTATTTTTAAATCTGTGGAAAATATTATGCTATTATTAAGCTACCATGCTAAAGATATGCTTATACTGTTTCTGCATCCTAACATGAACATTTTATAGTTATGTATGGTATATTTTATGAATTGTCGTCTTTACTCTAATGGCTTTTTTCCGTGTTATTTATGCTATTGCTTTCAGTTAAGTTCTTTTTTATTGGATGTATATCTTTATGTTACTATACTTTATTTTTATTTTTTCTCTATACTATACTATACTGTAAACATATGTATTATTTGGTTATGTATATTCTGGTATGTGACATTTAATTTTGTATGTTGGAGCTTTTCTCCTGAAAATGGGCCATATGTCTCAGTTGGAGTAACCCAGTCAACAAATGGCAAATAAATAATA
Source organism: Protopterus annectens (assembly GCF_019279795.1). NCBI lineage: Eukaryota > Metazoa > Chordata > Ceratodontiformes > Protopteridae > Protopterus > Protopterus annectens. The sequence continues at coordinate 635,180,761 of NC_056725.1, forward strand.
AATAAATAAATAATGATGTCACACAGCTGATTCCTTGTTTGGTGTCTTGTATAGCTGTGATAACTATACGCAGGTTTACTTCACATCTGTTACATTTGTCATGTGTGATATGCAATGCTTTCAAGCCAGCACAGTTATCAACAAAGACTCGGTAACTTTCTGTGTTGTGCTGCACCTGTGTCATTACTGTGCACGTGTGCTACATTCATACCCCTTCAACTCTGTGATGATTTTAAGTCATAAGCACAGAAGGCACGTCAAACACAAAAGCTTGGTGCACGAAGTGCTGTGCAGTTCTGATTAACATGCATGTCTATAAGTCGGGTATTTTATATTTGTTATATCAGATTTTCTTTAATTGATCCCAGCTTTTTTTAATCTAACCCCTTATGACAAACTGTGAGAGTATCGATTCATTGTAAACCCAATGTGTAGTAAATTCAGAAAAATGCACAACATAGTCATTTTATTGCAACCACAGACATTTTGCTTGAATTCCTTTTTGACTCTTTTGTGAATTCATATTTGGAGCACTGACTTTAGAATGAAACAAATTATATTTAAATTTAAAATATCATTGATACATTCTGATTTCTAATTGGAAATGTTTCTTAAGAATCACAAGGGAAACCATGTAGATTAAATCTCAGAATGTACTAGTTGTATTTAATTATACATGACCCACTTCCCAAAAAAGGTGTGCACATCACTTGTGCCATCTTAATTATAGAAGTACACATTGCATTCGACAGGGACTACATTATGTTATTGTGAAAGCAGAATATTATTATAAGGTATACAGAATACAACATTATAATTATCAGTTTAATTTTAAATATAGCACCAGTGGGACTGCTTTTAGATATGATGTGTTTAATAAAGAAGTTAACTTCCAAACACATAATTGTAAGAAAAGATATAAAAGTACTCCGAATAATTTAGAGAGTAGCTGCTTCTTTGGGGTAGAATACAAGCAGCACTACTTCTTTATGTTGTTGTCCTTGCAAAGCATAGATTTCTGTAGTTTAATTAAAGGCTAGTTGTAACTATGAGTAATTACTTCTTTGTTATACATAATACAATTCTCAGTCTAGTGAACGTTTTAGGGTTTTAATTATTTCATAATACTAAAATTTCAGCAATAATGAGGTCTAAGTATTTTGATTTTTGTAAATGTATTGCTGTCCTCTTGCAACTTCTGTTGATAATTTCCTCTCTTATGCCCAGTCTTAACGATTCACAAGTGCTGCGTCCACCAAAGGAAGAGATCAGCTGGTACAGAAAGGAAGGCGATATCATAATTGGACTTGTGGATAGTTTTCATATAAGTATGGTTTCTATAGAAAAACGTTGTGGGAGGTAAGGTGCATTTACAGATAATTATCAAGTGTCATGCAATTGTCTGTGAAAGTAGCACTGCTCTGGAAAACACATTAACATGCCTGCAAAGAAAAGAAAAAAGACAGTATGTAATAAAACCCTTACTTGATAAATTCTCACAAGCTACATATTCAGTGGAGAAGGTCGCACTATGCTGACTAATATGTAGATTCATAGATGACTTCTAGACACTGTTAGATAAATAACTGGGCAGTGGCTGAATGTCACAGGGACCACCCAGGAGCATTGTTTGTTTTAGTGACTTGCTTAGTGTCACACAGTAGGCAAGTGGAGAAAGAAACCCTGTACTCTTGACTACAGGAAACAGCTCATGAAGAGTTTGAAGCCTTAAACCTCTACACCAACTACCAGACCTTCAATGACTGCCTCATTTTCTGACATATCACTAAAGATCACAACCAGTCAATAATGCCAGTGTTTCATAGTTCTTGTTCAAAATAAGGGTAACCTGTTCGTCAAGGTTTTAAGTGAGTCGGTAGTCCACCTTTTATCTCTGTCAGCCTCACAGTTAGTGCAGAGGAGTAAAACTCTGATTTGTTGATAAGATATTCCCCATGCTAAGCATACAGGTTTGAATCCTTCCATCTTCATTTGTTTACTCAGTGACCTTGAGCAAATCAATTAGCCAGACAATGCTTTGGGAAAAATTGGAATTTTGACCAGGTTCCTTCATGTTCTCCTAAACTGCGTGGCTAGTTGAACATATTTTGCAAAACATCTCTGATTTTGTCTAATATTTATGTTATGTCCCTTGTTACCCCCGGTAAATCACTGACGATTGCAGTCAGTTAGTAGTCCCAGTCATTTTAAAGATTTCTTTGTTCAAAAAATCAGCACTTGTAGTTCAGATAGATTTTTGAAGTGAATTAGAGTTCATTGGCACTAAAGATTTTTGACGTGTTAATAAAGAACTTTCTGTTGTCAGTAGATCGGGGTTTGAATCCGTCTATCTCATTTTGCCTATGGTGCAACTTTCAGAAAGTCACATAACCAGACAGTTTTCCTGTGTCACCCATGAAAACAACACTTTCGCTAATGGGTTTTACCTAGTTAACAAAAAAAATAATAATAATATTTGCAAACTGTCCTTTGTCTGCCCCCAATGTTATTTTTAACTTTGTCCAGTATTCTTCAGCAAAGAAGTGGAGATGTATTTTAGTCTGTTCTTTGTAAAATTTCTGGCTTTCTGGCAGATTGTTGTGGATTGCAGTCACTAAATAATGAAAGACATGAGAGTTTCAGACTTAGTATCCTTCAGAAAACACCTGGCAATGCAAGGAGTGTTATTCAAGCAACTTTCTAAGCATATACAATATATATTTCAAATCTGTTCTTGATTCATGGTCTTTGTCTCTGACCCTTGAGCTAAGAGGTTGAGAAGGAATGGGGAGTGTCATGGATTGCACTATGTGGCTCTCACAGCAGTGAGCTGAAAAACAATTTTAGGCCACTATTTATGCATTTATTCATTCATTCATTTGATCTTAAGCAAACATCTGAGGTGTATGCAGTCATACAAGGGATTTAATTGATGGTCCTACCTAAGTGTATAAATACTTAGTGCCTGCATCCTAAAATAGTTATGGTGTAAAGAAAGGAACTGATTGTAATAAACAGGAGCATTATCACTTGAGCCTTATTCTTTGATTATGACCCTGAGTTTCTTTGTTTTATTTTATCACTGTTGACAATGTGTTTTATTATTTGGCTGTGGGTAAACTGGATATCATGAAATCTACAAGTTTAATTTTAATATTTTATCTACAGATACATTTTAATATAGCTTGATTTTGCAGGCATGTGGGTGTAAAATTCACTGTAACTACAGTTTGTGTGGTATTTAATGCATATAAGTGAGGCTAAAAGTCATTAATGAGCTGCCTTGTGTAGTACAAGGCATAATTACCTCAGCCACCTTTTGTCACCAGAGTGTCTCTGTCCAAGTCATTTCACCAGACAGCAGTCCTGGGCTCTCCCTGAAAGGGATGCTTGCATTCAGTGTGGTCTCCCTTGCTATTAGCAAATGTGGTACACATCTGCCTTTGAATTCCTGTACCATTCAAAAAAGTCAAACACACTTCAAAAACTAACAATTCAAAAGAAGCAGGAACCAAAACGAAGTTCCACAGCAAACTTTATTGACTTTGAGCGCTTTTATTAGCCTTAAGCCTCAGACTTCATCAGAAACACTCAAAATACAATGTAACACACTTAAATATCAACTCAGTACAATCACATGATTTAAAACCACACACCCCCATTAATTAACACAATTCGTTCATAAAGAATACCATTTCATTGATGAATACTGTTCATTCCTAAAGGAACATTACCTAAAATCAAGTGTGCAAAACTTTTCCAGTTTGTATTTTTTCATAAAGTTCAAATGCAATACTTTTTGTTGTTAAGAAGAAAATACTATTGATGGCATGTAAAATACATAATCATTACTATAATTCTTAAAATTCATAACACTCCCAATAGCTTATAAAACCTTTTTTCACATATGAAATTCAGATTTAAGTTTTAAATAACTACTAATGGACTAGGTCTCGTTGAGACCTGGGGAACTGGTAGCATTAACACGGAGTTGCCAAATCAACTCCCTATACTCCAACCATACATCTTTTGGGCCACCCCTCATATCCTTGTCAATGACTTGCTCCAAACTTGAAAATTTGAAGCAGTGCCCACTATGTTCAAAGATATGTCTAGCTAAAGCATTGGACATGTTGACTTTCCGTATGTCATAGAGGTGTTGGTAAATCCGTTTATTAAAGGCATTTTTGGTTTTTCCTATGTAAAACATACTGCAATGTTGACAAATTGCAATGTATACTAAAGCTTTTGTCATACAGTTCATCTTATGCATAATTTTAATAGTACCATAACCTTCAATATGCAGAAGATCTGTTTCAAGAACATAACTACATTGCACACAATGTCCACATCTTCTCATACATCCACCGACACTTTTGTGTACATTCCTTTCTAAAATATTTTTAATATTGGAACTTCTTTTATACACAACTACTGGCCTCGATCCCATTTCCATTTTACTTTCTTTTATATTGTTTAATATACTCCAATTGTTGTAAATAATGTCTTTTATCTCACTAAAAATGGGACTAAATGTCAGAATTAAAGCCCTGCTGAAACCTCTGTCAGTGACGCCTGTGTTAAAATTATCTATTCCACCATCCAGTGTGTTCGTGGCTTTTGTATTTGACACATTGACACCTAATAAGGGAACAAAGTGGCCATTGTTTCTTTTGTTAGTAACTTCCTGTAAAATGGGGTCAATAAATGCTTCAGGTTATCCTCTCCTGATTAACATAAGCTTAAAAGTGTTCATTTCGTCTGTAAATTGTTTATAATCACTGACCATTCTTGCTATACTCACCCCTTGCCCCTTAACCAATGATTTTTTCTGGTACATGGGGTGACAGCTACCAAAATGTAACAGGGTATTCAAAAAAGTGGGTTTCCTGTATATTGTTGAATTAACCTTTTTTAACCTGATCCTTAGTGATTTTAATATCCAGGAAATGTATTGTGTCCTTTGTGGATTCCATAGTAAAGGACAAAAATGTAGTACTACTGTTTAAAAATTCAAAAAAATATCCAATGCTTCATCCGTACCATCCCAAAATATCAGGATGTTGTCCAAAAAATGCCTATAGAATTTACAGAATTTAAATAACTCATGTTTGAACACAAACATTGTTTCTCAATGGGTAAGGACAATGTTGGCAAATAAGGGGGCACATGCTGCCCCGATTGCTACACCCACCTTTTGTTTGAAATACTGGTTTTCAAACGCAATGAAAATGTTCTCTAAAATTACTTCCATAAGTGTTCTAAACATCAGAATTCTGTTGTGTCCAATGGTAGTGTTGTTACAAAGAAAATCGTAAAACCATTGAATACCTACGGCATGTGGAATGACAGTGAAGAGATCCTTAACGTCTATCGTGACTAATATCAGGTGTTCACAAAATAAATTATCCTTGATTTTACTCAAACAGTCCCAGGAATCTTTGAGAACGTGTTGGTATTTTTCTAACACATTTTTGAGTTGAAAATCTACAAATTCTGCCAAATTAAATGTCTTAGATGCCTTAGCATCAACAATGGGTCTCATGGGGGGATCAACAATATTTTTATGAATTTTTGGGATACCGAAAATAGTCGATATCTGTGGTGATTTTTGTTGCAAAAAGTTAAATTCACTGATGGTGATCTGTCCATCTAATAACAAATCATTCAAAATAACGTCAATGTGCCTGCAGGCTATATTCAGTTCATTCAGAGATGTTTGTTCTTAACTATCACTGAAAAGGTGTTCATACATTTTTTCTACATAGGCCCTCTTTTCCATTACCACAATGCCCCCTCCCTTGTCGGGTTTCATTAACCTGATGTTCATGTTCACACATATACTTTTTAAAAGGTCACTTTCTTCATGGGAAAGGTTAGTTGTACAATCATTTTTCTTGTGTTTGATGAGATTCCTTACTTGATTACTATATAAATTTTCAAACACCTGTAACAAGGGATGTAGTGGGGGATAAATGTACTTGATTTTTTACATTGTGGCATTTGTATCCTATTAATTTCGTTGTCAAAATAAATACCTAAGTTAATTTTCCTGACAAACGTTTTGATTTCCAAAATAATTTTTTCCACTGCTGGCACCTTCGAGGGAACATAGTTTCACCCTTTTTGAAATAATTCTGCCCACTCATTATCTACTGTTGTATTACTTAAATTGAATATTTTGAAATCACCCTCATTATTCATGATTATGTGTGTATTCATTTGGGTGGCAGAATCTATTACCACCTGTTGTTCCCCCTCCCTCGCCCCTGTAGGGGCGGCCCTTGTTGGAAAATGTATTCCTGAAGTTCCCATTGTTCTCTACATCCCTGCCCTGGGCAAATTGCCTTGTTCTGAAGGCGTTCTGACCTCCTCAGTGGCATGTCTAAAGGGACTGCATCGTCACCATTATCATTTACATCATCCCTCAAGTCCTGGTCCACATACTCGTTTTGATAAATATTTTCTCTATCACTGCCCTGCTGAGTTCTATTAAATCCACTTGGTGTAGGATAAGCTTTACCAGCTTTGTAGTCTTTTTTGTCCCTTGCTAACTTTTTACTTTTTTTATTAACCAAGTCCTCTACATATTTATCAATATTGACAAACATGGCCCTGTATTTGTCAAACTTTAGCATAATGTTGGAACGGTTGATGAACAACTGGAATACCTCAAAAAGGAAATTATCAAATATCGTAAATTGCAGGTGGAAAATAACTATTTACAGGAGTGCTTGCAAAGGGAGCAAGTGCCCAATGGTTTAAGGACATGGAGATTTCCCTCAGGTACTATTCAAGGCTCTGACTTTTACAACTAACTTGTCTTAATGTTTAACAGGCATGGTTGTGAGCTTGTCGAATGTATTATGAGGGAAAATGATAGGAAAATTATGTTTATCAAAAAAACTGTTGATGAATGTGATTCAACGCTTAAAAATGATTTAGGGTTTCCGCTAAAGTTTTTTTATTTTGTATTTAAGTAATACAACAGTAGATAATGAGTGGGCAGAATTATTTCAAAAAGGGTGAAACTATGTTCCCTCGAAGGTGCCAGCAGTGGAAAAAATTCTTTGGGAAATCAAAACGTTTGTCAGGAAAATTAACTTAGGTATTTATTTTGACAACGAAATTAATAGGATACAAATACTACAATGTAAAAAAATCAAGTACATTTAACCCCCACTACATCCCTTGTTACAGGTGTTTGAAAATTTATATAGTAATCAAGTAAGGAATCTCATCAAACACAAGAAAAATGATTGTACAACTAACCTTTCCCATGAAGAAAGTGACCTTTTAAAAAGTATATGTGTGAACATGAACATCAGGTTAATGAAACCCGACAAGGGAGGGGGCATTGTGGTAATGGAAAAGAGGGCCTATGTAGAAAAAATGTATGAACACCTTTTCAGTGTTAGTTATGAACAAACATCTCTGAATGAATTGAATATAGCCTGCAGGCACATTGACGTTATTTTGAATGATTTGTTATTAGATGGACAGATCACCATCAGTGAATTTTAACTTTTTGCAACAAAAATCACCCCGGATACCGACTATTTTCGGTATCCCAAAAATTCATAAAAATATTGTTGATCCCCCCATGAGACCCATTGTTGATGCTACGGCATCTAAGACATTTAATTTGGCAAAATTTGTAGATTTTTAACTCAAAAATGTGTTAGAAAAATACCAACACGTTCTCAAAGATTCCTGGGACTGTTTGAGTAAAATTAATGATAATTTATTTTGTGGACATCTGATATTAGTCACGATAGACGTTAAGGATCTCTTCACTGTCATTCCACATGTTCTAGGTATTCAATGGTTCTATGATGGTCTTTGTAATAATACTACCATTGGACACAACAGAATTTTGATGTTTAGAACACTTATGGAAGTAATTTTAGAGAACAATTTCATTGCGGTGGGTGTAGCAATGGGGGCAGCATGTGCCCCCTTATTTGCCAACATTGTCCTTACCCATTGGGAAACAATGTTTGTGTTCAAACATGAGTTATTTAAATTCTGTAAATTCTATGGGCGTTTTTGGATGACATCCTGATATTTTGGGATGGTACGGATGAAGCATTGGATAGTTTTTTGAATTCTTAAACAGTAGTACTACATTTTTGTCCTTTACTATGGAATCCACAAAGGACACAACACATTTCCTGGATATTAAAATCACTAAGGACCAGGTTAAAAATAAGGTTTAATTCAACAATATACAGGAAACCCACTTTTTCGAATACCCTGTTACATTTTGGTAGCTGTCACCCCATGCATCAGAAAAAATCATTGGTTAAGGGGTAAGGGGTGAGAATAGCAAGAATGGTCAGTGATTATAAACAATTTACCGATGAAATGAACACTCTTAAGCTTATGTTAATCAGGAGAGGATAACCTGAAGCACTTATTGACCCCATTTTACAGGAAGTTACTAACAAAAGAAACAATGAGCACTTTGTTCCATTATTAGGTGTCAATGTGTCAAATACAAAAGCCACGAACACACTGGATGGTGGAATAGATAATTTTAACACAGGCGTCACTGACAGAGGTTTCAGCAGGGCTTTAATTCTGACATTTAGTCCCATTTTTAGTGAGATAAAAGACATTATTTACAACAATTGGAGTATATTAAACAATATAAAAGAAAGTAAAATGGAAATGGGATCGAGGCCAGTAGTTGTGTATAAAAGAAGTTCCAATATTAAAAATATTTTAGAAAGGAATGTACACAAAAGTGTCGGTGGATGTATTGGAAGATGTAGACATTGTGCACAATGTAGTTATGTTCTTGAAACAGATCTTGTGCATATTGAAGGTTGTGGTACTATTAAACTTATGCATAAGATGAACTGTATGACAAAAGCTTTAGTATACATTGCAATTTGTCAACATTGCAGTATGATTTACATAGGAAAAACCAAAAATGCCTTTAATAAATGGATTTACCAACACCTCTATGACATACGGAAAGTCAACATGTCCAATGCTTTAGCTAGACATATCTTTGAACATAGTGGGCACTGCTTCAAATTTTTAGGTTTGGAGCAAGTCATTCACAAGGATATGAGTGGTGGCCCAAAAGATGTATGGTTGGAGTATAGGGAGTTGATTTGGCAACTCCGTGTTAATGCTACCAGTTCCCCAGGTCTCAACGAGACCTTGTCCATTAGTAGTTATTTAAAACTTAAATCTGAATTTCATATATGAAAAAAGGTTTTATAAGCTACTAAGAGTGTTATGAATTTTAAGAATTATAGTAATGATTATGTATTTTACATGCCATCAATAGTATTTACTTCTTAACAACAAAAAGTATTGCATTTGAACTTTATGAAAAAATACAAACTGCAAAAGTTTTGCACACTTGATTTTAGGTAATGTTCCTTTAGGAACGAACAGTATTTATCAATGAAATGGTGTTCTTTATGAATGAATTGTGTTAATTAATGGGGGTGTGTGGTTTTAAATCATGTGATTGCACTGAGTTGATATTTAAGTGTGTTACATTGTATTTTGAGTGTTTCTGATGAAGGCTGAGGCTTAAGGCCAACAAAAGCGCTCAAAGTCAATAAAGTTTGCTGTGGAACTTCGTTTTGGATCCTGTACCATTCACATAGTTGCTAAGTAGTGCTTCAGCATATGCTATATGATTATGAATCACAACACTTCTCTTGTAGCTTAATATGTTTTCAGATACATTTTCAATAAGTGACAGGTTCAAGTGAATAGACATTCACTGTTACTCAAGCTGAACTGGTTTTCAATGTGAGAATGAAATAGTTGTCAGTGTTTACACCATAAAATTTGAAATAAATTTCGTAAATGAAATCCAAATCTCTTATCATTGTAAAAATATACAATAAATGTGTGCACTAACAGGTTTTAACAGTGTTTTCCGGTAAATGGGGAGAATCAGCCAAGTAATGGGATATTGGTTTGACAGGAGGTGGCCCCACTGAATTACCCTCTCAAGGGCCCTATTTGACCATAACCTAACTCTGGCTCACAGTACCCCTGCTCATTGCCTCATGCTTAAAAAGTAAGTGCTCTAACTGCCACTAGCACGATCTCCCATTTCTACACAGCCTGTCAAACATCCAGTCCTATAAACTATATAGCTCCACCTGAACCTAAACCATAAACTTAAAATTCCCACCCACTTCCAAAACTGACTCCTTGGTCCCTTAACCTAATCCTTCATATCCCTCTCTAACCCTAAAGTCCCCAAGCACTCCCTAAAACCAAAAACTTCAACCCACCTAAACCTAAATTCCACCCAAAAACTCTCTTACTGATGCCTGAACCTAAATCTCCAGCACCCCTCCTTAAATCTAAATCCCCAGATTGCTCACTAACCCTAAAATAATTTCTGACTCCCTAAACCTAAACCAGCCATCCTCCCTAAACTTAAATTCCCTGATCACTCCCTAAACCTAAAAGTTCTTTCTCACCCTCTAACCCCAAAATTCCTTCCCTGCTCCCTAATCCGCCCCCCACTCCTTCCCCACAGCTGCCTGCCCAAACTGGTATTTGAGTTTGAGCACAAGCAGCAGCCTAGTTGAGCTACAAGGCACTTGACCCCTGGCTGTGAGACAGTGGTTTTGGAACATTTGGGATTTAAGCACTTATAATGAACCCTTCTTAAACAAAAATCCCCAAATTAAAGTTAACATTATAAAACTATCAAAGGTGTTAGACGGCACTATCAGGAATATGACTATATCTCACGAACTTGGATTAACATGAGAAGCTAAAGACAATTACAGGTCCTTCTTTGGTTACATTAAGAAACTAATGAATAACACCCAATATTGTTTGGAGTCTATCCAAAATGGCAGTACCTGCTTGGATTCAGTAGAGCTAGCCAATATAATAGCAAACAAATGCAGTGCAGATTTTACTCCTGAAACAATTATACAAGGCCTGTATATCCCACAGAATCTTTAGGCCCCATCATAACCAAAGCAAACTTGCTAACGATACTCGCCAAAATGAAAAATGCATCATCTATGGGGCTTTGCTGCCTGATAAACAACATAAACCATGGCCTAGTGGACCCACTTCTACAGCTATTCAGTCTGAGCTTAGTTACAGGTTTTGTCCCTGAAGTAGCTGTTGTGATGTCATGTCACAGAGGTTGCTCCACCACTGACCCAGGAAACTACAGACCCATTAGGCTCATTAGTCTCATCTGCAAAAACACAGAGAGTATCATAACTGACCTAACTCATAATAACGCCAAAAATCTTACAAGGCTTGATTCCCAGAAGTTCAGCTTTGTTAATGGTAGGCTCTGTCTATCAATCTGGTCTGATTCTTTAAGAGAGTAACACAAGCCATGATGGTGGACAAGCTGCACATAGAAAATACTTCGACCTAGCTAAAGCTTTTGACACCATACCACATGCTATCATAATAAACTATCTGAATGAGGTCTACATTTACCTCTATTTGTTTAGGTGGCTAGCAAACTGGTCAAAGGATAGAACTCATGTACTGAGGGTGGCAAGTGCATCCTCAGTAAACATGAAAGTGACTAGGGCTGTTCCTCTGTACTCCTTTATGTTTTTCCTGCTATTCTGCATCTCTTTCAGAGATTTCCATATTACAAATGAGGATCTCTGGCAAGCCAAGTTCGTGGATGACTACAGACTTGATATCATCCTCAAGTCCCCTCGAATATGCAAAAGTTCCATCAGGAACCCACACATGTCAACAACTGGTTTTCAAAACTGATTTAAAACTAAATGCTCAAAGTTGCAATTATCTCTGAATCTGGCAAGCAATCCCTTCATCACCTTCAAATTAAAGTCTGATAAGAGACCTTGGAGTACAGGTAAATAATTCCCTTGCCTTTGAACATCATGTTGCAACACTGGTAAGAAATACTTTTTACCTGGTACAGCTAATTACAAAAGTTATTTTATCTAGATCCAAGCAAGATTGTACCGTATATATTTCACACTGATTATACCTATTATTGAATACAATGTCCCTTTCACAATGCATCTTATTGGCATATCAAGCAACTGGAAAGGTCGCTAATTAAAAAGATCGCATGTGTAAAAGATAAGAGCTACGAGGAGAGGCTGGAAACAGGATCCTTTTATTCAGTGTCCTACAGACTCCTTAGAAATTATCCATGCCTTGCCTTTTAGGCGATTAGGGATCCAGTAGTCCAAGACCACTTATACCTTCATAAATCAAATGGTCCCAGTAATACTAGAGTCAGGGAATGAAACTTGCTTCAACAAATAAATAAAACATGCGGGATAGATTTGTCCATTTCTCTGGATCCATAAGTGCAGTGTCTCCTTTCTCCAGATCCACAAGTACAGTGTCTGACATTTGTTCCTGAAGTTTCTTTGATGACATGATAACAGCACTGAACAATATGAAAGCACATGTAGCAGCTGCTCTTAATAATCTCAATGTCTTTTTTTTTCTGAAAAGAGTCAGTGACAAATTAATCCCACCTCTCATGCATTTGTTCTGCTGGAGTCTAATTACAGTGGCAAAATGTAGGAAGGCAGCTTCTGTACGGAACAAGAGGTCAATAAGTGATTAAAATATTGTTGAAACAATGTATGAAAGAATAATTTTGAGTGAAATTTCTGAATGGATTGGATGAGATTAGGATATAAACAGCATGAATTTTCAACTACAATATCACGCCTAGCAAATGTTTAAATTTTATACTAACTTGGTAGAAGTTCAATATCAGGCACTATTTATTTGATCTTATCTAAGGCTTGTGATTATGTTTCCTGTAATGTGTTATTAACAGAAATGGATAGCATAAGTCTAAATCGTCATATAAGCAAAAGGATTAGTAACACAAAGCCAGATGAGTATAATGGATACCTACTCAGACTGTATCACAGCTATTAGGGTTGGAGCCCTTTTTCTTTAGTGTCTGCATAACAGTCCTATCAATCAGTGATGGGATTTGGGTAAGTCTGAAGATGACTCAAAGATTAGGCCCAGATTAACTAACATAGATGAGCACAAAAATGCAGCACTATTTGGACTCCCTGTTTGAATGGTCCAAATGGAATGCAGTGTTGTTTATTGCTGCTAAATGTAGTGCATTTCATTTTGGGAAATAAAATAAACAACCATATTCCATAAGTAATCGGTTGTTAGCAAGAATGGCTGCAGTATGATGATGATTCTGGTAAAGGCCTGGCTTGGAGCTCATCATGGAGAAGAAGTTTTCCTAAAGTTACTAGTAAGCAACTTTGTATTCTGAGTTTAAGGTGTACAAAGGTTAGAAGAGTGTCACAAAAGTTGTCAAAATGTAAGGGGAAGGCAGTAAGAGGTTGGAGGAATCCCCACTCAGCAGGTTGACACATAAATGTAATGAAAAGAGTGCATAGGATGTTGGAGTTGATTGTTTAAGAAATGTTTAAGGTACCCTTATGGCTGGTTAAGAACTAAATCTGAAGTAGATCATTTACAAGTCAAGGTCAAAAAACAAAATAAACTTATAGATTGACAAGGTTATAAAATTATGGAGCAAGGAAAGCAGATAACTAACCTGAAAATAAAAGCTGATGATCTTAAGAATATGGCTCAGAGGGGTAATATCAGGCAATGGGGATACCTAAATCAATACAGGAAACCAAATCACACAACTGAGTTCATAATAAAGTGTTTCTGTCAGTAGTTGCACCCCCTTTATTAGAGTTGGATGTGTACAGTATTAATTCCATGGGCTGGCAGCAACTGGATGGGCTCAGGCCCCCACAAGTCATTTCAAATTTCATTCATTTTCTGCCAAAGAGTGATTACTATCTTATGCATATTTTTGGCATGGTATTAAAATTGAGGAGATGCACTTTAAAATTTTTCAGGACTTATTCAAGAGATCTTTACCTAAAAGGGCAGCTTATGCTGGTGCTATAATCTGGACTCAAGAGGATCACTGTGGTCTCATGGATCTTATATCCTGCCTCAGTGGTGAATGGCCAGAGGAGGAAATCTGGCTGAAAGAAATTCATTGTTCGCAGTATTGCAGGCCATGAGAATGCCACTTGTACATGCCCCTTGGTGTGTCTTTAGAGAGAAGAAAATAAGAACGCAACCCAACATCAAGTAATTGATGGAACTAGATTGGTCTTCGGCTATACAGCAGAAGCAGTATGTGAGTGACCAGGAAGGAAGCGGAGAAGGAGGCTTTCCAAGCAGGTGTCAGATGACAATATTTATTTATTTTATTTATTTTTTTATTTTTTATTTTACATTTGTTGACCAGGCTAGTCTAGCTGGATATATTTCCATTTTCAGTAGAGGCCCGGGGAGAAAAGCTCCACACATAATACAATAAAAATATCAGTATAATCAAAAACTAATTAATTGATAAAATCAAAAGATAAACCAGAAATAGAAAAGCTGTACAATTGTATAATAACAAAAAATACCAAGTCAATTTGAGAGGATAAAAGTAAAAAGAGTATTAAAATATATAGAGAGAAAAAGGGTAAAGGGATAAAAGGAAGATGGATGGCACACAAGTAGGAAGACAGGAAGAGGAGGTAAGGCAGAAGATAGGGGAAAGAAAGAGAAGAGAACGCAAAGAGAAAAAGGGGGAAGTGAAAGAAGGAAATGGTTAGTGAGAGGAAAGAAGAAAGTTCAAGGGTCAAGGGATAGAGGTATTTGCTAGTGAGACTATGATAAACATAGTGGTGGGTGAAAAGAGGGAGAATAAGGAGAGGAGAAGTTAGTCTGGTGAGCTACAAGAACAAAGCCAGTGGTTTTGGAAGTGTAGTTTAAGTTTTTGTTTGAAGAGGGGTAAGGAAGTAATCTGAGTAATTTCTCTGGGTAAGAGATTCCAAATTCTACCTACATAATTAGTGAATAAGGAGTCACCAGCTGAGTTGTTAGTCTTAATAGAGCTGGCCAAGAGTTTACAGGAGGATCGAAGGGAGGTAAGATTGCTATAGGCGACTAAGAGTTGTAACAGTACAGGGGTGTTATTGGGTTGGTGTAATATTTTGTGGGCAATAGTGAGTTGTGAGGTTGCAAGGTAGTTTTGTAGTTCAAGCCAGCCTAGAAGTTTTAGGTTATGGCAGTGATGTATTCTGAAGGGGTTATTAGTGGCGAAGCGGGTGATGTTATTATAGCAGGTGGCTAGTTTGTTCAGGTTAGTTTTCTTAAGGTTGGTTAAGATTGGTGAGGCATAGAAGAAAGTAGATAACAGATGGGAGTGTGCAATGGTAGCTCTGGTAGTTGGGGTTAAAAAAGGTTTAATTCGGTATAGAGATCCTATTTTTCTGTTAACTGATTTGATGGTGTTGTTGATGTGTTGATCAAAAGTGAGATTATTATCGATGGTTATTCCTAACAGTTTAGTTGTAGAGTCAGGAGAGATGACAGTGGTGTTGTTAGACAAAATGGTGAAGTTTGGTGGAGAGGTTCGAGTGGTAGGGGAGAAGAGGAGAAGTTTGGTTTTCTTAGCATTCAGAAGGAGGTACCGTCTAGTAAACCATGTTTCTACTGTATTAAAAATATTTTGACTTAGTGAGATTAAATCTGAGGAGGAAGAAGCTGAACAAATAATGGTAGAGTCATCAGCGTATTGAATACAGGTAGCTTGAGGGATTACAGTGTGAAGATCATTAATGTAGAGGGAGAAAAGAAGTGGGCCAAGAATGGAGCCTTGAGGGACTCCGATGGAAATGGGTAGTAATGAAGAGATATGGTTATCCCAAAGAACAGCTTGCTGTCTGTTACTCAGATAAGAAGTAAACCATCTAATGGCAAGGTTGTCAAATGAGAGGGATTCAAGGATGTGAATTAAGGAAGAATGGTTGACCACGTCGAAGGCTTTGGAGAGGTCGATGAATAGAGCAGTGGAGAGAAGGTTATTGTTGCAATTCTTATTGATGGTATCTACAAAGGAAAGAAGGGCAGTGGTGGTGCTGTGATGAGGTCTAAAGCCGTGTTGACAATTAGCTACTATGTTGTGTAAAGAGAGATACTGTACAAGTTGCTGATGGATACATTTCTCCATGATTTTTCCTAGAGGTGACAGAAGAGCAATTGGTCTAAAGTTAGAGTAGTCAATAGAGTTACCACCTTTGTGTAGTGGGATAATATAAGAGACTTTCCTGATATCAGGGATGGTACCCTCTTGGATTGTCCTGTTAATGAGGATAGATATTGGGTAAGCAATTTCTTTGGCAGCCTTTTGAAGATAAAGAGAGGGGACTTTGTCGGCTGAGGGGGTACAAGGTTTCAGTTTGTGTATAAGTTTGTAGATGAAGGAGGTAGGGATAGGTTGTAGAGAAAAGTTGAAGGAAGAATCTACTAGATTATTAGGGGGATAGAAGTTGTTTGTATTCAGTTGTCTTGCAAGAGATTGAATAGTTTTGGAGAAGAAAGAGTTAAAAGCATTAGCAGTTTTGAGAGGGGTGTCAGGGTCAGCATCAAGGGGGGAGGGAGTATTGGTTGTTCCTGGTGAGAGGAGTCTATTGACAGATGACCAAAATTGTTTGGGCTTGTTGAAATTAGTTTCTTGAAGTTCACAATAGTATTTTCTTTTATCAGAGATTATAGCTTTTTTGGTAAGATTCCTAAGCTGGCTGAAGTGAAGAAAATCAGAGCTGTTTCTCTGGCATCTCCATTTGGCCCATACCTTATTTCTAGAGAGCATTAGTTGTTTAGTTTCAAGAGAGAGCCAAGGGGCTGCATTAGCTTTCATTCTAATGCTACGCTCTGGAGCATGTTTGTCAAGAATGGTCGGGAAGGTAGAGTTAAAGAATGATACTGCATCATTAAGTGGGAGTGATTTTAAGGGGTTCCAATTACAAGATTTGAGTTCATTTTGAAAATGGTCTATTTGGAAGTGTTTGGTAGAGCGTATTGTTCTTATGTTAGGGGGGTTTAGACACTCAGTCTTTTCTCTTGTAATATAAGTTAAGCAGTGGTCACTGAGGTCGTCTGGCAGAGTTCCTACTTTATAAGTAATGTTGGATTTGTTTGTGAGTATCCAGTCTAGGATACTCTCTTTCTTGCTGGGCTTATTAAGCCTTGTAGTAGACGTAATGGATTGGGTAAAACCATTTAGGTTTATGTGAGAGGATGGGTTTTCACTGTTAATAGTATTCCGATCAATATTAAAGTCACCGAGAATTATGGTTTCTTGAGGGTAGTTGATGGAAACCCAACTAAGAAAGTCTTCTAAGATGGGTATGTTGTCACCTGGGGGAATATACAGGCAGATGATGTAGAGGGATTTTTTAGGGTTTAATAGGAGCTTAGAGATTATGGCTTCTACTTTACTATTAAGGGTTGGATAGGCTGGAAGGGTAGAGATATTGAGGTGATTTTTAATATACCACAGATGACAAGGGACCCTTTATTTGCTTCAAATTTTATGAAACTCAGGGATAACAAAGGACAAAAAGAACAATTGCTATTATTTTTATGGAAAAAGGTTTTACATTAAATTTAGTTTTACCTCTGATACAGTTGTGGTAGTGTTTACAGTGATCTGTCCTTGTGGTTTGGTTTATGCTGGAAGACTGAGAGATATTTTCCTAAATTAATAAAAATATCATGCCAGAAACATTAATAACAGCAATTTAACAAGTACTTTGCTTTATATATCCAGCATTATAATGCCAGTAAATGTGATGGTTTAAAAGTTTTACTTAGGGAACAACAGAAGGTTGAATTTCATTATATTACAGATTTAAAACATCAATTGCAATTGAAGGAAAGTGTTTTTATTCTAAAATATGACACTTGGTCCCCAGATATTTAAATGTAATACATTCATAGGTTCATAAGTACTTACTAGGATATGTGTGATCTTAAGAAGCTGGGACACGGGATTTGAATTGCTAGACATAGTTGGTCTTGTTAAGTTTAATTATGTTAGCTACCAAAAAAGCAATTGCTAGAAAATGGAGATCAAAGTCTAAACAAACTGCATTTAAAGTATTGAATATTATAAAATGCATTAAAGAAATAGAAATGGAAGTGGCATCTTTAGAAAAAGGAAGAAGCAAATTACATAGAAATAAATGGAAACATTGGGAACAATATGTGCACAATAATGTTCAAGGAGGAATTCAACAATTTGTATAATGTTGGACTGATAATAGTTACAAAGAAAAGAAATGTGATGCATAATGTATGTAAATGGAAAAACATTTTAACATGCTTTCCTTTCTTTTCTGTTTATGTATGTTGCCTATGTGTTAAGTCATAATTTAACAACAGTGTTAAAAAAGAAAATACCTTCCCATGGAGCTGTCTTCCATTTATAAAGAAGAGTACTTACATTCATCTATTCAAATGTAATTTGGACAAATGGTAGAGCAGCTATAAATTCAATTTGGCTTAGTACTTCTGGCCCTCTTGGATAGGGGAAACGTAATTATTCCAGTATATACTTGTTTGGTCCACCTTTGGATAAGCATATTGTAAAATAGAAAGGCTAATTATTGCCATGGGAATGCAAGTGCAAGGCTAGGCTTCGTAAGATCCTCACAGATCAATAGCTGTAAGTATCTGTGAGCCTATAACTTTAGAGGATATAGTGGGCACTGTAAAGTGTGTGCCCACTATATCCTTTGAAGTGGCCATTGTGCAGTAAATTAAAGAAATGGAGGTGGTTAGTTACAGGAGAGAGGAAGTAAAGTGTCTAAAATAGATGGTATATTTGGTATTATAAATACGAAACAGGATTCAAGTTTATACAAGCTGTCAAATATTGGAAGCTAGAAAGGTTGTTTTTGTTGTTCTTCTTTCGTCTTTTCCCAGTTAGGGGTCACCACAGTGGAACTCTGGTCCGCTAATGATTGACAGTAGATTTTTTATGGGTGCCGAGGTGCCAGCTCGATGCCCAACCTTCAACGTAGGCATGCCCATTCAACGCATGTCTTTCGAACGCCACTCGAAAGGTATGATATAAAAATTAATATTGAACTTATCAGAAATAATGGATGAAGGTGGCAGTGAAAAATGTTCTTAAATGTTATATTACTAATGCTTGTGAAATTGTGCTGCAATTTAAATGTTGGTGAATACATAAACCTGTAAAAAATATGAAACATTAATTATAGTTTGTCTAATTAAGAAGTCTATATCCACAGCTATAGCTTTCAACTGGCAACTACTGGGAAAAAACAGGAAATTCATCAAACTCTATAAGCCATTCTAGAACAAGCTAAGACATATGGATTGCAAATTAGAACCACTCTCTTCAGGTTTAGAGAAGTGTCTCCTAACAATAATCTGATTAGTCTAAAATCACTCTTTTTACCACTAAGGAAAGATTTTGTTTTGTTTCTGCTGCATTAAGTATTTCAAGCCTCACTTCACTATTACTGCAGCCTTTAAAACTCGATAGCTATCCAACTGTATTGCTAAAGGAAATCCCACCTGTCTTCATTCTTGTGTGTTGCCAAGGCTAACTCTTCACCTAGTCCCTTCAAACTAGAAGAGATTGACTAAATATTCCTCTGACAGGTATTTAGTTGAAATTACTATTTCATCTGCTACCTTCAGCTTGATCCCCACAAGTAATATTACTAGATTCCTTAAATAAATTACCAGACAATCCTCTACATAAAACTGTTTGACCTCCTCCAAATCATATCTAGCTCTACCTAACCCTCCAAAATTACAGCTAATATATCCTGGTACCATGTGACTTTAGTCCACCCTCACTCCATCCATTGCCCCCTACTAGCACAGTGTACTCTGAGGCAATGTATAAGCTGCCTTATTCTTACTGGGAGATATTTATTCCTTTTACACAATTCTATATGTGAGAGCTGCAGGTACTTCTTAAATCCGAAGGCCTAGCCACTCACCTAAACTAACTGTTGGTAATAATAAGGCTGGCAACACTCCCTCTACACCACCATGTTCTAAACAAAATAAGCCCTGCTATGCTGAGGTTCTCAAGAAGTATCTACCAAAGCTTCGAAGGCCTCCAAGGCACAAACTAAATACACACTTCCCTTGGTGTAGCACAAAGACTCTTCATCCTCTGCACATACAACACCCACTATGACAAGCATTGCAAGCAGTGGTCATTCAGTTGGACCTCATGTGCCTCTGGTGCCAGCAAAGCCACACAGTAATGTCCTAGTCATAGGTAACTCCACAGTGAGATGCACACATGCATCACTCACTAGGATGTATAAGGTAAAGATGACAGTGAGCTGTCTCTCTGTTGTGACAGGATATGACAGGTTATTAGGGCATGCAAATACCTTCATACCAAGTACATATTTGACTCGGTCATTGTACACATGGATGAGAATAACTTGAGATTATATGATGAAAGACATGGTAGAGAACTCCAAGCATGTAAATGACACTGGTACGCAGCTAGCCTTAAGCAGCATCCCACCTTTGCCAAGAATTATGTCCCAATTGTGCAAAAATAAGTGACTTCAAAAACTGGCTGTGATTTTGGTACCATGCAAATGAATTTCAATATGTGTTAGCTTGAACAGAGATGGTTAGTAGTCCAAACTGCTTTTCAAGGAATGCACCTTCCCCTCAAAGCTTTTGCATATTGGCTAAAACAAAATTATCTGCCCCACTGTGATGTTTTTTAGGTAGTGTCATTTTCTACACCTACCAACTTAACAAAGCCAAACTTAGAAAATGTAAAGGTAGCACTTCAGCACTGCTTGAAGCAGAAGAAATTGCCATCCCTGGAAGCCTCCCTGACCGTGAAAAATATTACCAATAAAAAAAGCTTCCAGTGCCTTGAAAATACATCCATTGTTCCTGGCTCTAATGCCTACCACTAATGGTCTCATAGTTTCATAGGTGTGTACTAGGCTAATGACCAGTGGGGCCTTTTTCATAGGTTCATAGGTTCATAGGTTGATACTAGGCTATCAGCCCTAGGGCCTATACAAGCCTAGCCATAACAATTCCCTGGCTATTTCTTCCCACACTATTTACTTCCCTGGGCCCCTGTCTAGCAGGGCAACTGACGTGATCCTCGGGGTGAATTTCCTTTCTCCCATCCAATCGTCAAGGTTCCTTTTGAAGAGGGCCAAAGAGGCACTCTGCTTGACATGTATGGCCAATCTATTCCAGAGTCTGGGGAGTCTCTGGGTGAGGAACCTATCCCTCCAGCATGTTTTGTTTATTGTGATGACAAGGTTTAGATCCCTGGAGCATGTGGCTCTGAGGGATTGGGATTTCTTTAAGTGTAGCATGTCCAACAGCTCTGTGTTTGACGTGGCCTTGTATGTTAAGCAGGGATCGCCTCTGAGTAGTCTACCCATGCCTCTCAAATCTCAGAGAAGTTCGGGTACCCTTGGTAGTGTAAGTAGGGGCTTGGGATATGAAACATTTACAATTAGGGACCTAAGAGATGAAACATTTATAGGCTGCCAATGTCAATTAGACACATAGGTGCCAAGCCAGAGAATGATTTCCAGTTCCCTTCCAGATGTCCAATTTACACTTGAATTGGGTTAGGGAGGAACTCTGAGTGCATATGAATGTGTAGCCTATTCTAGAGAAGGGGTATGGTAGCTACCAGGGATGGCTGATTTCCCAAAGGATACTATTATGCATTTCTTGGGATTTAGTTTTAGTCCATGGCTCTGACACCAGTTGTTTGCCTGTGAATTCTCTACTTGGAGAACATTAGTGTTATTGTGGGAATCTTTGCTCCTTATTTGCAATCTTCTGCAAATCTGGTTAGTCAGAAGCCTTTGACACTGGCCTTGACTTCAGTGAAATAGATGTCAAAAAGGTGCTGTTCCAGTACTGATCCCTGAGGAACTCCACTGGTGACTGACCTCTTTGTCAAGGTTGACTCCTCAGTTTTAACTTCCTTAGTCTTGTCTGTGAGCCAGCTGGCTATCAATGGGTGACATAAAAGTTTATACTTAACTTGTTGCATTTGTCAATAATGTCTGAGTGGGGTATTGTATCAAATGCCTTGGCCAAGTCAAAGTAGGCACTATGAAACATTTTGCACTTGTCGAATTCTTTGGTGACCTTCTCAAAGAGGTTCACCAGGTTAACTAGGGAAGATCTGCCACTGACTAAACCAAACTGGGTTGGATCAAGTATTTGGAGACTTCCTATGTTATTACTGAGCATTTATATGATAATAATTTCCATGATTTTGCATACGAGACCAGGGAGACTTATTGGTCTGTAATTTCAAGGGTCCATAGATGGCCTGCCTTTCTGCAGAGAGATGATGGTTGTCATTTTTCATTCATGAGACACAAAGCATGCTTGCAAGTTATAGATAAATGGTTATTCCAAGAGGCCTGACAGGCTGTGTTATATGCTATTTGGGAAAAAGCCTGGGATATAGTTGGGGTCTATCATGGCAGTATTCTTGGCATTAAAGAGAGAATTAAGGACCTGTTCCCTAGTGATAACTGAAGGAGGTTTATTTGATGATATTTCCTGAGGGGAGGCTGGAGGGGTAACTTTTGCTATATCTTCTGGCTCAAGGTAGGTAGTTGCATTAACAAGTAACTTCACACAACCATGCATTACCTTTAAAGTTGCATGCATTGTTAAAAATGCCTTTTGACTGTCCATGGTGGACAGATTTATCTAAATTTGGCTTTGATAGACTTTATCTGCCCTCTGGTTTGTCTGTTTAGTCTGATGAGAACTCTTTTATCCAGCTGGGTGCTACACCTCTTAATTTTTGTTATGATATTCTTCCTTGTGTTATACATCTCATTAATACTGTGATTCCACCACGGTGGCGTGTTTGTTGAGATATTTTTATTTATTTATTTATTTTTATGTATCATTTGTTGACCAGGTTAGTCCCACTAAGCTATTAACCTCTTTTCAGGTTTTTTACCAAAGGTGGTATTTATACTACTAGGGAAAATGTGGCCAGGGTATCAGAGAACTTCCTCTACTCTTTGTGTAGGGTGACATGTTTGTGTGCAGCACATGTGACTTCTTGTTTCCGCAGGTACTTAGGTGGCCAGGAGAAACAGGAAACAGTATGGCAGGTGCAAGCAAAGTTAATGGAGATATGGAGAAGGGGATTTTGAGTATGGTGACAGCTGAGCCTTTATGTGAAAGGCAGCTAATGAATTTGGAAGAAGCAAGAGCTCATTTGTATCAAAGGTGAAGGAGAGGAGCAATGTTGATGAAACAGTTGAAGATTCGGAAGATACTGTATGTTCCAGCAGAGGTGATTTGAGGGAGAAGGAAAAAGCCTGCACAGATGTATTTTTACAACCCTTCAATCTGGAGGGTTGTAGGATGATTATCTAAAAGATTTCTTGAATCAAAGTGAGCTGGAGAGTGAAGCTGCAGCATCGTGGGGTGATATAATGGAAAAAATACAGCAGGAAAATGGAGAGAAAGCAGTCAATAAAAATCAAATGTACAGACAGTGAAAGAAGGAGAAAGAAGAGTTGAGGAGGTGATGGAGATAAGGAAAAAGTTCACAGTATAAGCAAGCAGCAAAAAAAGAAAAAGCATTAGACAGGTATGACGTATGAGACTTGGTAATTGTACCATTGAATATCACTACAAAAGAGGTAAGAGAATTTATTCCTATCAGTAAAGAGACATTTTGTGACATAATATTTGAAACTGAGCAGGCCATGGAAAATTTTATAAAAAAATATGAACAAAGAAAGAATGATAATCCATGGTGAGGTTGTGTGGTACAATCCTTTTATAGAGAGAAAAAAATGGGTCTTAGCACAATTTAGAACCAATACTGAAGCTAAAAAAATAAAAGAGCATCTATTGTGCTTTTGTAAAAATGTTAAGGACACTACAAAAAATTTGATGAAAGAGGTGTATGGACTGGAGGATGGAATGTGGGGTTATATTAAAGATGGAAAATGATAATATGATCAAGATTCCCAGTGTTATTAATGTAACAGGCGATAGTGGGTGTTTTTAATTTAGAGGACAGCCTAAAACCTGTTGTCTTCCTGTGGAAAAGCTGATCATTTAGTTAATGAATGTGATAAAAGAAAATGTTTTATATGTAGTAAAATTGATCATGATGCAAAAAATGTGATTTAAAATGTAAGAAATGTGGTAACACTGGACATGAGTGCTTAGGGTATGAAGAAAATGGGCAAAGTACAGATAAAAAAGCTGTACAAAATGTTGAACATGATAAAAATAAAGGAAAAGAACAAGAAGGGCATATTAAGACACAAAATATAGAAATAAACTTAAGAGAAGCAGAGAAAAATAAGAAGAGGGGGCCTGTGGATACAAGCAAAGAAGAATATGTGAATTGGCAAATAGTAAGGAGAAATAAAAATTCCGTAGGTAAAAGAGTGAAAGAAAGGAAAAGAAAGTTGAAAAGTATAATTACAAAAGAAAACAAAAAAGGTAAAGGATGAGAAACATAACATATTAACTACTGTTTAAAGGATGAAGATCTTAGCTTTAAATTTTAATAGTATGAGCAATGTTAAGAGAAGACTAGGAATCTTAGAGTGGTATATACTAGTAAATGCTCATTTTATTCTATTAGAAGATATTAGATTATTAACAGAAGAAGAAAAGAAGCAAACTGAAAATCTATGAGGTGGGCTTATCATTTGGAATATGGGAACAAGCACTTTTTCAGGCATACATCTATTCTGTCAAAAAATCAAAATATTAGATGTTACCATTACTGGATTAGGACATATTACAGTATTAGATGTAAGGAGGAATCGAAATGCCTATAGAATTATTGCTATATATGCATATGTTATAAAGAAAGAAAGATAATCCCTGGGATTCATGAAGCTCGGTGCAAGGATGGCGTTAGCCTTGCACCAACCGTGCGGCGTAGAGATGGCGCAGCAGCACCACATGCATATTAATGAAGGTGCGCTGCTGTAATGGCCACGTGCATAGGAAATGTGTATGAGTTCAGGGGGCATATCCAAGCACTGCACGGAGGCGTGAACATGTCTGCTGCATACGCGCAACCTAAAATGCTAACTAGTACAGCCTGCCTCTAATAGTAATCACTACTGTCAGTGTCCATGGATACTGAAATGTATCTAAAGCATACAAGACATTTTTGCAAACACCAAAATAAAAAGTAAACACAAAGGCACGTAGCTGAATATTGAGTCCCCGTCCCTCGAACAAATTATATTTAAAACCCAGTACCTGTATTCCATTGTAGTGTCGATAGTTATACCAAGTGGAAGTGAAATGCATCGTGTTAGAGCGCCGCCAATTGCTAAGCCTAGCCCAATGGTTAGGGTTGCCACTTGTCCTACACTGTGAGGGACAGTCCCCCTATAGGCAGGTGTGTCCATACCAAAACCATTATAAATGTCAAATGTCCTGCGATAGTAGGACATAACTATGTCCCATACTTTACAATATTATTTCCGTATATAAAATACCTAAATGTTACAAGAAACAGAATAAGCAAGTAAACGAAACAGAATAAGCAACTACAACGCTACAACAATAAAAGCTTATATTTAGGCATAAAACTAAAGTACTATCCTTTGTAATGACCATGGGTATGCGTTGGCCTGTAAACTCTGATGTGTGTCCCAAAAATGTCCCATCCTGATCATTTGAAAAGGTGGCAACCCTACCAATGATCAGAGCATTCACCCAATATCTGTCCATTTGCAGTCCAAGTCGTCCTTGTCAGGATGGCCCCTAAATGAAAGGGTATTACCCAGGTCTACCTACCATGTCATGAAAGATAAGTATTTGCGTGTACCTATGTGCGTGAAGTACAACATGTGGATAATCAGAATTGCTAGGGTAGTCCTCACAACCATATCGGTACCAGAGATATGTAGTGTACGCAAAGTTTTCTGTTGACTGTGCCATGGGCCATCAACTAGAGAAGGGGTGGATGGTGTCTGTGGAATATGGGGGTGCGGGGTGACGGGTTATGTCATAATTCACCAAGAGGAGACTGGGTTGGATGCACAATAGGTGAACTGGAGGTCTATGAGGGAGCAGTGGGTGAATCAGGAAGATAACCAAAGAACAAATATTCACATCCGCAATACAATCCCACAAACATATGAACATTAAAAAGTGCAATACACATGTACAGAAACGTTACTGGCACATACCCACATAATGATCTGGTCTGAACTGAGCCATCCAACCCCAACACACCTGGATACATAATTGAATAGCCATCATCCCCTTCACAGCGCACCAAACCCCCCTTCCTGAACGTCCAACAAAACCACCCATAATCGGACTGCTAGATAGGCACAGCCATATCTGCACATAGTGACCCCTACCCATATCTAGTAGGCAGTCTCACCCTAGGCAGTCTCAGGATTGCAAACTATGTATCCTTGCATGTATAACCCTACCTTATTTCCATAAAGCCAAAGAAGGTCATCAGTCCCCACAATTTTTGGATATCCCTCATGGGATAAGTATCTGTTCTAAACATTAGATTTGGTGTCACGACACAATGTCAAGTCCTGTATACATCTTGACACAAGTAGTATGAGCAGTAGTTGTCCATAAGACTGCTCAGCCTCCAGCCGGTCCTGCAGAACCTACGACCCAGGATTATACACCTGACCGTGATGCACATCTCCCCACGTACATTATCGGGAATATATACCTTACACATTCGCATAGTGGCAGTTGGATATAGGGTGATTAAGGCACTTTAAAGCAGATGTAAGTGGGGTTACCACCTGTCCCACTTTGCAAAGACAGTCCCTTTTTGGGCAGTTGTGTCCCGACCAAATATAATACAATGGCAAATTTCCTTTAATTGTAGGAAATAATTATGTCCCATATCTCATGTAACAGTTGCATAAAACAGTTATTTCTGTATGTAAAATACTTAAATGTTACAAGAAACAGAATAAGCAACTAAACTGCTACAAGAATAAGCTTTCATTTAGGCAAATAAGAAAAGTTCTAACCTTTGTACTGACCGTGGGTATGTGTCAACATGTAAAATCTGATGTGTGTCCCAAAAATGCCCCACTTTGGCCATTTGAAAAGGTGGCAACCCTAAGCGGGTATGCAAGTTTGTATGCGCGACAGTAAGTGGTGGTGATTCAACAGTATGGGAAATGTAAATAAGCATCTAGGTGTATTTGCATGTGTATGTACAGACCAATACACACACGCACACACTCACATATATATATATAGATATATATATATATATATATATATATATATATATATACATACACATATATATATATATATATATATATATATATATATACATATATATATATATATATATATATGAAGAAT